>NW_007728293.1:29804-32788 GCF_000696425.1 Galeopterus variegatus | reverse complement strand
GAAGTACCCTTGCATAAAGTAATAATAGCTGAATGTACTGTATTAGCTATTTCTTTAATCCAGTTACCAATTATGTTGCACACACACATCTGTAAAATCACTGACAGATGCAGTTGGCATATGGGACAGACTGTCAGTGGTAGGATGGCTTTGCCTTGACCTGAGCAAAATAGAATCTGAGAACTAGCTGTAAAAAGAGTTTTTGTTCAGATGCGCTGGGCTGGTATTGAACATGTAGCATATAGTTGGTGGCTGGTATTAAGAGAGAGTGATCCCAGAGCAAAAAGCCTTATAGAAGAGAAAATGAACACTGAGGGTGCTGTGATTCACAGATAAAGAGTTTGCCTGAAATTTCCATATGCCAAAGTACTGTCATTGTTCAGACCAAAGGCAACTTTAGGACTCTGGCTATAGCACTGGGTTAATATGTGAGTGGATGTTTAATAGGTGTTTTCTACTACTTGTTGTATTAGACATGCCATGTACATACAAACATACAAACATATATACATAGATATATAGAAATTATTATTATATTACTTACAGAATCTTACCTTTGGCCTGGAAACTATTTGCTCTTTTGTTCCAAGACTATATTTAAAATGCATATGTAATACAGCTTGTGTTTTGTAAAATCAGCACTTTGGAATGTCTGTGGGAAGTGGATTCTTTCTGAAAGCCAGGGCGGGGTGGTGCTGGCTGTACAGTGTCCTCCCGTGTTCTGCCTCAGCCAGAGCAGATGTGGCGAGCTGTGTCTCCCATCCCAGGAGAAGATCTGTTCATCGTCCACACTAACACAGAGGGGAATTCCTGGTTTCCTCATGTGAGGATATGTTGCAATTAGAGATGATCTCAAGTGGATTCTAAATAGCAGGGTAGTGAAACCCACACCGTACTCACCAGGCTGCTCCCTGCTACGTGTGATATGCCATGCTGTGGTGCTGGACTGAAATGTCCCTGGAAAGAGAAAACAAGCAATCAGCAGAGCTCCCAGTGTTGACATGGAGACCATGCCTGCTGTTCTCTCTTCCCAATTCATGTAGGTCCTGTGGGTTAATTGACAAATACGTTGTGTGCATTTTGGTTTGTTCGGGAACTCTTGGCATGCGTGTGCATGTGTGTGCGTGTGTGTGCACAATGGTTTCTTAGTATATTATAAAGTGAGAGTCTCCAAGGGAACCAGGTAGAAAGTGTAGTTAGGATCCTAATTGCAAGCACAGTCAGCATTGAGTCTGTTAAGTCCGTGACTGAGAACATGGGCTCGGCATCTGGCAGTGCAGTGTGACCCCCCAGCTGGGTCTACCCTGGCCAGTCATGAAGGCTTTCAAACTCCAATTTCCTCATCTACAGAATGCACACGATGACTGTTAGCTGTTCTGCACACACACCGAGGTGGTAGTTGTGCGGCAGGCACTCAGCTCGCGCCTGGCTCTGGGAGGCATTAACATTGTTGTCCAGGACTGTTGTCCAGGAGCTTGCTGTCCCTTTAGAATGGGGCAGCACTCCCTAGGGCAGGCTGTGTCCCACGTGCCCAGACCCCAGTGTGAGAGGCACTCTGTTCACACCGTGAGTCTGGGGTTGGCCAGCTGGGGACCCAGGGTGAAGGATACTGAGGAATGTATCCCTCCTGCCAGATGGACATAACCTGTCTCCAGAATTCTTTTCATTTTGACAACAGAAAGAATCAACCTGGAGGTGGGACCGAGGTTTCCCAGATACCCCTGAGGGGACTCGTGGCATAGCAGTCAGGCCATGCAGAGGGGCGTGGCGGGTCGGGGCACTGCCGGGTGTACCTGGCACTCTCCCTGCAGAGGGAGTTTGCCTCCCTCACCAAGGGTACTGTTGAGGCCTAGAGCAGTAACAATCGAGTGAAGCAAAGAGGACAGTGCTGTAGAAACGTGCAGAGGATCAGGCGTGGGAGGTTTCTGGGAGGACCAAGCCTTCATTTATCCCACAAGTGTTTCTGAAGCCCCCATGCAGTGCGGTGGTGGTCTTACTGAGTCCCCCCACCCCAAGCAGGCGACAGGGTGGGGAGTAACGCAGAGGTCAATAGTGGTGTTGGGGAAGGTCAGGCCGGGCTGGGATTGGAAAGTGGCGGCTGCCCCTGATACCAGAGGAGAGGGTCTGGGGGGCCCGATAGCTGGCGTCAGCCCACTCCATCCTCCTCCAGGTCTGTGATTCTGCCACAGGAAAGAATTCAAGAGCAGAGTCACAGTAGAAAGTGAGAACAGGTTTAATACAGAGAATAAGAAATACAGGGGAAGTGTGGGCTGCTCCAGAGACTGAGTGGCAGCCGCACCAAGTTTAATACAAAAGTAAGAAATACACACTTAAAGTTTAGTACAGAGTGCAGGCTGCCCGAGAGAGCGAGCAGCTGCCTGCTAAAGGTGCGTTTAACACAAAAAGTAAAGTGTACACACCTCACAGGCAAAGTGCAGGCTGCCTGAGAGAGCGAGCGGCTGCCCCATGCCTGCCTCGGTGCATCTTTACAGTCTGGCTGTGTATACATATTCATGCCGTCTAATGAATATTCAGCTAACCTTGCCGTGCACAAGCTCAGCTGGTCTCTGTGGAGCATGCACATTGGTCAAGTTCCACCACGTGCACCTATACACTTACTTCTGCTGTACCGTACATCCGCCTTAGAATACTCTAGGTGCTCTCTAGTGCCCCAGTGGGAGGTCATTCAAGGGGTAAACTCCTTTTTACTGAGCATGTTCAGCCACTGAGATTGCACAAGTCTGCATCCTGTGGTTTCAGTCTGTATGTGTTGGTAGCTGTAGGCCATTGCAGCTTAGGACTCAGAGGTGGGGCTTGAGGCCTAGTGGAGTGGCCTGAAACCCAATCCCAGGGGGACTGAGCACCTCCTGTCTCACCCCAGACAGGGCGATGGGAGGCTGAGCCTGAGCCATGAGAGGAAGCAGGGACAGTGCCAGCAAAGGCCCCACAGAGTCACGGGTGGCCCGAGCTCAGGATGCTGCAGC
>NW_007728293.1:27594-29000 GCF_000696425.1 Galeopterus variegatus | reverse complement strand
GGGGCACCCGGGGGCTTGCACTGAGTGGTGACCACGTCCACTTCATCTGAGTATGGTAGGGGGCACATTTTGAATCTGTAGGCAAAGAGAAGAAGACCCTGGGTGACACAGAGGCTGCATGAAGGCCTCGACTCTTGGATTCCATGGCAGAAACTATGCAGTCCTGCCAGGTCTGTCTGCTCCCAGGAAAATCACAGCCGCTCAGGGCTATGCAAGCCTTTTCCTAAAAATGTCAATGTCTTTTGGACAGAACAAATATGGGGCTTTTGGGTTCCAAGCCCAGCATCACCCTGCAGGGTGCAGGCCTGTGCAGAGACCCCTGGTCCACAGGGGAGACTGTTTGTCCTGCTGTTGACGGTAAATGTAATGCCATTGGGCCGCCAGGATCCAGACAAATTAAATGCTTGGGAGAAAACCCCAACCACAGATAAGAGATTTTAAAGCATGTGTAGTCGGTTGTTCAGGGCAGAGTTTGGGCCAGGCACGGAGACTTATCCACCCCCATTTGCAACCACCTCGAGTGTGCAGAGACAGACAGCGGCTTCCTGCCATCCGTGAGGCTGGCTTCTGCCTCCAAGTCTTCCTTTTTCTTTCACTTTCTTTCGTAGAGTCTCCCATCAGCCCCTCTGGAGAACTGGAGTGGCGTTGTGACAGCCTGCGCTTTCCCTGTGTGGCGTCACTCCAGCTGGCGGCCGTGCCCCTCTTGGCTGGCTGGTATTATAGGGTGTTGTTCGTGCTGCAGGTGACATAGATGGCAGTGATTCTTCCCAACTCACTAGTTTTGGGTCCATACTGCTCTTCTCATCTGTCTGTCTCTACGTCTGCCCCTGGAGGGGGTGTCCCCGTGTCCCTGTCCCTGTGTGAGGGTGTGGGTGTCACCCTCTCTGTAGGTCGTGGTTTCTGGGGCTGTCTCCTTCCTTCTACAACACTTGCTCTTCAGTCCCTCTCTTCCTGTGCATTAGTTTTTCCTCGGGCTCTCATAATAAAGTACCACAACCCAGGTGCCTTAAAGCAACAGAAATCTATTCTCTCGCAGTTCTCTGGAGCCGAAAAGTCTGAAATTAAGGTGTCAGCAGGCTTGGTTCCTTCCGGGGGCTCCGAGCAGAATCTGTGCCAGGCCTCTCTGTGAGCTCCAGTGTTGCTGGCAGTCCTCGGTGTTCCTAGGCGCTCCTCGGCCGGTGGTAGCACCACTCCCGTCTCTGCCGCTGTCTTCACATGGCTATCTTCCCTCTGTGTGTCTGCATCTAAATTTCCCTGCTCGACAAGGATGCCAGTCATTAGATTAGGGCCCACTCTAACAAGCACGACCTCATCTTAATTTGATCACGTCTGCAATAACCCTATTTCCAAATAAGGCTGCATTCACAGGCTCCCGGGGTTAAGACATGAATATATCTGGTTGGGGG
>NW_007728293.1:21860-27162 GCF_000696425.1 Galeopterus variegatus | reverse complement strand
TCCAAATAAGGCTGCATTCACAGGCTCCCGGGGTTAAGACATGAATATATCTGGTTGGGGGACACAGTTTACCCCACAACGCATTTCTCAGGTCCCTTTACTTTTCCTTTTCCCTCATTTTCCTCAATTTCTGTGATTTCCATCCTTTCTGATGTTACCCCTCGTTTTCTGCAGCTGGTTCTGTGTGGACCACTAGACAGCCCAGCAGGAAAGCCTGAGAGTGGCCCACGTCTCACTGGCCCTGACTGATTTATCTACCTATAAATATTTTCCTCTGGGAAGAACAGCTTATGTCCTTCCTGTAGCTCTTGGGATCGCCTTTCCCCTGCCCTTCCAGAAAATCTGTTTCATTTCCCACCAATCAAAGCCCTGTGACCTCGTGACCCCGAGTACATAAGCTCTCTGGATCTCCTTCCCAGACGGGTCAGGGTGGCCTGGTAAACAAGCATATTCTCCAACACCGAAGTAATTGACCAAGTTGGCGAATACGTGGACGGCCGGCTGAGATGTGATAATCGTCCTTCATTGATCTAACTGTGACTGGGAGGCCGCGTGGGGTTCCCTGGTGGAGGTATTCTCCTGCTGCTGCTGCTGCTGGGGTGCTCTGATGCTCGGACTCGGCTCCACTGTCCAGAGTTGAGGGGTGCGTGGAGAGCTGGCCTGGGCACTGGAGATGAACCCCGTAGCATCAGTTGTTAAAGCTGCACCACTGTTAGGAAGGAGACGCTTTTGGATCAATTAAAAGGGAAGGCTTCTGTTCTCTCTAATGCTGGAGAGTGCTGGCTGGGTCCAAGTTATCCACGTTCTCAGTTGGCCCTTCCTGGCTCCCGTCAGCCTATTAAATAGTGTCTGGGGAGGTTTGGGGCAGCTCTAAAGGAATTTTTTTGTGAGCTAGGGGAGAAACCACATATTTTCCACATAAGGGAAATGAAGCCAAGAGAGGTTAAATGGCTGTAAATTAAACACTGAAGGAGAAAGGAATATTGTACTTAATCTCCAGAGAGCTTTCTTTCTAGCATTCATTTCAATTCTCCTCCAGAGAATTGATGACAGTAAAAATGCTGGACCAAACTAATTTGGCAACCTTCCCACTTAAATTACATGCACGTACTCAATAAAATATTAGTAAAAGATGTAAGTGCTTATGTGAACTTGCAAGAGAGACGGAGAAGTGCCCAGGAGCCAGGAATAGAAAGGAAAGAGAATTATACGTGAAGGCTGGGCTGCCACAGCAGAGGGAGTTTGAGGTAGTGCATTATGTTTGCATCCTTGGAGACCAGCCTGATTTTCCTGGGTCCTCAAGAAAAGTTTATCTGAGGCAAAGAGTTGGGATTCTGAAAGTGTCATGTGGTGATAACATGGGCTTACTGACAGTAAAAAGGGATGTCACCACGTGGCCACAGAACAGATGTGGACACCTCAGTGGGCTCCAGGGTAGAGAGAGCACCAGTGAGATAAGGACACTATGGCAGAAGGGCAGCTGCAGAAAGAGCAAATCCTCCAGTGCTTTGATGTCACAGTAGCCTCCAGAACACAACTACTCCAAAGAGACCACGCAGGAGAAGGAAAATCCTGGTTGAGATTAAATGAAATAAATACCTTAAAATTACCACTCATTTCACTTGGAATTGGATGTACTGTTTCCTTTAATCAGGAGAAAAAGGGATTGGGATAAAAATCAACTTTGGTTTTAGGAAAGCAAAGTTATTAACGTTTTTTGTATCCTAATGTAAGGCCTATGAAATATCATCCCCACAGCAGAAACTGTTCCTCTAGGCCCAGGTTCATTGAGAGCCTTGGGTTTCAACTCCAAGCCAGGACGGAACCCATGAGGTCTCGAGAACTGAGCCCTTTCAGTCGAACTCCTGCGTGACGCTGGGAGACCTGAGGATGGCAGCCCTGAGGAAGAAGGAAGAGGACATTTTCACGCATTGGCCGGCAAGGTGCAAAGAGAGCTTGTCTCAGCTCTGTTTCAAGGTGGGAAACATAGGCTCTCTCATGAGAAGTCAAAGCTGGACCTGCACCCCTGGAGACCAGATTTACATGATCAGAATGTTGTGGGAAATCCCAGGCCAAAAAGTGAACCCAAAAGTTGGCACTACCTGTGGCAGGAACCCAGTTCTTAAGGGATTCCCACAGAAAAACCAGCCCTGCAATGAAAAATTACAAAGCACACTCAGAGAGGTGCAGAATGAGTGGTGAGCTCATAAACAATGAAGCCAGAAGGATTAAAGATGATAAAGGAGAAAATGGAAACCACATGGAAGAAAAAGCAGCGGTAGATTTGAAGAGGAACCAAACAGCCCTTCCAGAAGTGAAAAATATAGTCCATGAAATGAGAGATTTGATGGATAGGTTATGGAGTAGATGGCACATAGCTGAAGATAAAAAAGGATAGGGAATATGAAAAATAGGTAAAGAGCACAGAGGAATCTTTGTATACAGAAGATAGCATATATCTAGAAGGAGATGTCAAAGGAGAAATAAAGAGGAAGGGAGAAAGACATATATTTCATGAAATATTGAGAATTTTATCGAATTGATAGAAGGCATGAATCTTCAGAGTTGAGGAAGGGCACTGAGACCTGAGAAGATAAAAATAAAAATACTTTAACAATTATTGATAGATACTTTGGAATGGCAAAGACAAAGGGAAAATATCAAAAGTAGCCTAAGGTGGGGGGAAGTTTAGATTACCTGCAAAGGAGCAATAAATGTCAGGACTTTCAATTGTCACCACAAAAGCCAGAAGACAATAGTGCAACTGCCCATCTAGAGTTCTGTACCCAGCTAAACTATTATTTAAGTGTGGAAGTAACAGACATTTTCAGAGCAAGACTAAGAGTGTTTACCACCTCACTCCTTTATCCAAAGAACGGATATGATTCAGGATGAGCTGAGTTGAACCTAGGAGGAAGGAGGAGTGAAATGCAAGAAGTGTTGGTGGGGAAAGAGTTGGTAAACAAGTCAGCAGGTCTGAATAAACTTTCACTGTAAATTCAACAATAATAATGACTTCTGGGGGCTTAAAAATCGTGTAACTAAGCACTGGAAAGCAGTAACTTAAACTCAAACCTCTCTGTGTGCTTGTGTGTGTGTGTGTGTGTGTGTGTGTGTGTGTGTGTGTGTGTGTGTGTGTGTGACTGACAGCATTTAAAAATTCTTGTATTTGGGAGATTTTGTCAAATTAGATGTGTGTAAAAAAATAGTGAAGCTAGCCACTTAGGTATAACTTTCAAATAAGTAAAGAAGAAAAATGGAGAATAAAGAAAAAAAAATCAGTAAAAGATACAAAAGGACATACAGTCCAGTTATAAAAAATAGAGAGAGAGAGAGATGAAAAAAAGAGAGAAAAGAAGAAAGAATAATTATGAGGCAAAATGTAAACATTAAAAGTAAAACTCAACATTGAAAATACTTAAAGATTAACACATAGACTCATGAACTGACATGTAAAATTGTATGACATTTATAAGAGTTATGTCTGATATAGAATCGTAAGAAATGATAAAGATATCAAAAAGATATTAAAGATACTAGGCAAAAGTACCCTGGGGTGACTTTATTAATATAAGTCAAAATAGTCTTTTAGAGAGAAGTATTACATAGTGATGATCTAAGACCAAATGATATAATAAACCTGAAGTTGAATGCACCTAGCAACATAGTTTTCAGCACATTAAAGTTACTTGACAGAATTGCTAATACCTATTTGACAAATGCAGAATTAATGAACACACATCCCGTTGAAACAAGTTTATTAAAAATCGGAACAACAAAATGGACAAGATTGATCTAATGGGCATATGTAAACTCCTGCAATAAACAGTTAGAGAAAACACATTTTTACCTAGCAAATGTGGACATCTACAGGAATTGAACACACTAGGCTGTGGAGCAAATCTTGGTGGCACCAAAGAATCATCATCACATATGCCATGTTCTGTGACAACAGTGCAATTAAAGTACACTTTTAATAACTCATAGCTAAAAGAAAAAAATCATAAGATAAATTATGGAATACTTGGGTCTCACCAACTCTATGAAGATTAAATAAAATAACTTATTGGATGGCTAAAGAAGAAGTCAAAGGAAAATTTTATGTTTAACACATACATTAGAAAAGAGAAGAAAGGAAACTAACTAATTAACAAAACAAGTAGGCAACATAGATATGAGAGTTATGAATTTTGAAAGCAAAAATGCTATATTATTGTTATTTGAAGAAGATGATATCTATGTAGAAAAACAAACTATACAGAAGTTAGAAAAGAGCAACAGACTCGAGATATGAAGTTACAGAAGGAGAGCTCCAATAGCCAATAAACAGTCCAAAAAATGCTGAAGCTCCTGAGGCGTTCTTAAGATGCAAACTAAAGCAGCCGTGCTCGTCTATTTCATGTCCATCAGACTGGCAAACAGGTGAAAGCCCCAAACACCAAATGCTGGCAAACTTGAGGGGAAACACTTTAACTCAGACATTGTTAATGGTGTACAATGTTTTTCAAGCACTTTTGAGACTTAGATAAATTAAAGATTTCAGGACCCTATGATTTATCATTCTTGCATCCAGGTGGGTACTTTGGGGGTGCTCTTGTATATGTGCAGGACAAGACAGATGTACAGAAAGTCATCAGACACAGTACTAGCAAAAATGTGGAAATGACTGACTGTCTCTTGATTGGGAAATGTATAAATAAATTGTGATTTATTTTATAGTGGACTATTACACAGTAATTAAACAAACTACCTAAACATAGATGACTTTGACTTTGAATAAAGAAGACAACCAGCAAACATGATCTTTCAGAGTAAATTTCTTTCTTTCTTTCTTTTTTTTTTTTTTTTTGTCCTTTTTGAGACCGGCCACACTGCGCTCAGCCAGTGAGTGCACCGGCCATCCTTATACAGGATCCGAACCCGCCGCGGGAGTGCTGCTGCGCTCCCAGCACCGCACTCTCCCGAGTGCGCCACAGGCTCAGCCCAGGGTAAATTTCTAAAAATATAAAATAATACAAATATGCATTGGAATGATGCATACTAGTTCTCTGGAAAGGAAGAAATAAGGCAAGAGGAGGCTTTAGTTGCATTCTAGAATGTTTGTTTTTGAAAGTAAGTCAAATATGGTAAAATGTTAATGTCAAATTTTGATGTGTGCATGGGTATCTATTATATTCATATCTGCATTTTTCTGTGTTTGCAACATTTCAGATTTAAATTTTTTAAATCAAAAAGAATATTGAGGGCCGGCCCGGTGGCGCACTGGATAGTGCGCCGCTTGGGAAGCGCGGCGACGCTCCCG
>NW_007728293.1:17598-20876 GCF_000696425.1 Galeopterus variegatus | reverse complement strand
CGTCATATGCCATCACGTCATATGCCATCACGTCATATGCCATCACGTCATTGTGTCAGCACCTTCCCGGGTGCAACTGCCAGCCTGTAGGAGTGTTTTTTTCAATCCTAGTCTGAGCCTCGTCTGGCCAGAACACAGGGAAAAGATGTGTGGGGGTGGGCTGCCCAGATTGCATCAAAGTAACACTGTCAAGTCAGATGAGGTCTTGTGTTCAACAGAGATAGAGATATGGGGTCCGGTGTGTAGGCGCTTTGGGAGTGCAGGTCTCCCGTGCTGGCATGTGTGGCTGAGTTAATGAAGAGCACATGTCGGAATGTCATCCTGCCTGATTCAGCCATCCTTTCAGAGGGTTGTCACTGGCGTTCCAGTTACCTTCCAGCTTTGCATCATCCATACCAAGTACCTTCTACAGCGTTGGTGCATTGAAGAAGGGTTGGCTAGCAGAGAATCAAGGCAGAGCCTAAAGCTGTGGTTAATAATAATCATAAACAGTAATCTGTGCTGACTGGATTAGGGACTCTGCCACAGACAGGCACCTACCTGCCCTCCCTGAGCGGGAAGACGCCCTGCACCTGGAGGTCCACGGCCTGGCTTGCCTCAGCCTCAGCTTCCTCCCCAGCATCTGGGGGCCAGTGGCCGGTCCACAACACTGCTCAGCCCAGGTCCACTAGAAATCCTGTAATTTTCTAATTAAACCAGTAACAACTGGCATATGCCATTGTTCAACTTTATTTAAAGAGAAAGGATCGGGACCAACCAGAAAACAAGCCAAGAGATTCTGAACATGAATATATTTGTTTAAAAGTCTTTTCAGATTGCTGTTATTTTAGCTATCTGATGTAAGTTCATCTCCTGATGGTTATCTTGGTGAACATTAGTTTTCCTTACTATTATGGAATTTTAGTTTGCATGTTTCTCTTGAGAGAGAACAGTCCTCCAGCCCCCTGACCACTCCACACACGTGCGTGCGCACACACACACACCCCACATGTACACAGACATGTGCACACACCTGAGCCCCTGCCTCTGGTTTCACTGGGCTCCCCACACACAGGGACAGCATGTCCAGCTCCCTTCCTAGGGGCCTCTCCAGTGTGTGATCCCTGGACCGCCTCTGCCTGCTCGGGACCTGGGCACAGCAGAGCAAAGCCCTCAGCTCCCCTCCACACTGTAACTTCTGTTCTATCTATAGGCCAACGAACAGCTCGTTTATGTTATGTCACACATCTTTTTATATTTTATTTATTGTGGCTTTGTGCTTAATCGTGTGGTGGGGGGAGGAGGGACTTTCCGAGCATGAATTTACATCATATAGACCAGACCTGGTTAGAGTTAGTGTTTGGGAAGACTGATTTCTCATTATTTTCAGATTCCATATTTTTGAGTTCATCTAATGGCTAAAATATATCTGTAACCCCCAGATCAACACACATGGTAACTTTATGATGATTCATGGGCAGAAAGACAGGCTCCCAAATTTGAGTCACTCAACACGTGTGAAAATTTTGAGTCATTCAGCCCAGGTAAGGTTGAGCAAGGCTGCGCTCAGCTTCCTAGTTCCAGCTCTTCTACTGTGAACAAGTGTCCTTTTCTTGATCTGTTTAGTGCCGTGTTTTTTGAATTTTTGTGCTTTTTGTTGGTAATTTTGCTATTTCAAAGGGCCCCCGGGCATAGTGCTGAAGTGCTACCTGATGTCCCCAAGGGCAAGAAGCCTGCGGGGCATCAGGCATGAGTCACAGTGCTGTTGTTGGCCATGAGTTCAATGAGAAGAATCAGCAAGATATATTGAGTTCTCGTCGAGCAGAAACACACATAAAACAAGTTATGTGTTAATTCGTGAACAAAAATGTGACCAGAGGCTCACAGGAGCCTAATGCTGTCTTTTCTCCAGGAGCAATGGCTCATATTTGCTAGTTCAGGGTTCACTGTGACATTCTAGACCAATTACCACAAATAAAGAGACTGGACGGCACATATAGTCGCCCTAGGTGTGCATGGGGGTTTGGTTCCAGGCCCTCCCACAGACGCCAAAATCTGCAGATGCTCAAGCTCCTGATATAAAATGGTGCTGTATTTGCATACAACCCACTCATATCCTCCTGATACTTTAAGTCATCTCTAGATTACTTATAATACCTAATACAATGTAAATAGTTATTATACTCTTTTTTATTTGTATTACTTTTTATTGTTGTTATTTTTTATTTTTATTTTATTCTTTGCATATTTTCAATCTGCATTTGGTCGAGTCTGCTGATGCAGAGCCTACAGGTTCAGAGGGTTGGCTCTATGAGGAAATCAAACGCTTCCATGAGACTGGTTCATGAAGCAGCCCCAGGCCACCCTTCCTTCCATCCCTCACTGACCTTTGCTCTTTTGTGACCTCTCTCCTTGGCAGGTTACTTTCTGAATTTTCTGGAGCCAGTAAACAATATCACCATTGTCCAAGGCCAGACAGCAATTCTGCACTGCAAGGTGGCAGGAAACCCACCCCCCAACGTGCGGTGGCTGAAGAATGACGCCCCGGTCGTACAGGAGCCGCGGCGGATCATCATCCGGAAAACAGAATATGGTTCTCGGCTGAGAATCCAAGACCTGGACACGACAGACACTGGCTACTACCAGTGCGTGGCCACCAATGGTGTGAAGACCATCACTGCCACCGGGGTCCTGTTTGTGCGGCTCGGTGAGTCAGGACAGCTGAGGTGTGTCAGTTCACAGATAGAAACGTTCACAGCCACCAAGCACGAGAACGATTTGCCATTTGAAACTAAGCACACTCAAATCCACATGAGAGGAAATCAATAAAACCATTCCCCAAGGCCTTTCCTATTGTGCTCGAGACCCTGGCTCAACCTGTTACCCATTAGCTAGCAATAAAAGAAAATAGACACAGATAGAGTGGTCTGCAAACCTGAAGTGCAGAAAATAATCCCAGACACACCAGGTGAGCTGGGACGTTCAGCAGAAAGGCCGCATTTAGGAGGTGAGGTGTCTGTGGGGGAGGCTGGCCAGGCACGGTCTGTAAAACTGCATGCCCCTGTCCACCCCACAGAAACCTGGCCCAGCTCAGGGCGGAGGTGGGGAGCAGGCAGTGGCGACCCTCCTGGACTTCTGCACTTGTCCCACTAGGGAAGGCCTGCCACCCAAGCTCTGCACCATGCTCTCATAACGAGCAAAACAGATTTTGTCTATCAGGATTACGTAAGAAGAGAGAGAAAGGACAGGGAAAACTCCAAAAATACCTCTAAAAGTGTTGGCACAAACAGAAAGCACCC
>NW_007728293.1:15089-17200 GCF_000696425.1 Galeopterus variegatus | reverse complement strand
ACCCAAGCTCTGCACCATGCTCTCATAACGAGCAAAACAGATTTTGTCTATCAGGATTACGCAAGAAGAGAGAGAAAGGACAGGGAAAACTCCAAAAATACCTCTAAAAGTGTTGGCACAAACAGAAAGCACCCTTCCCTCTTTTCATGGTTTCCAGCATCGCTGGCAGGTGGTCATGGGCAGCAGCAGAGCCTGACATCTGAGAACTGCCAGCCGCCACCGAGCCTGGACCCAGACATGCTTGCTGTTGGCTGCACGTGAGGAAAGTTGTATTTGAAATCATGAAGAATTAATAATTTGTCTCTTTGTTTTGTCTTTTTAGGTCCGACACACAGCCCAAATCATAACTTTCAGTAAGTACCTGTTTTCCTCAAGCCATTTTTTTAATGCTCTGTGGGTTTCTGTTGTATGAAAACCCAGGTTTTAAATCCTGCAAACTCATATCTTGGCTGAACTTGCTGGAAGTTAGCTGGACTTCACACAGCGATGGCAGTATGCTTGTTTGGAGCTGGGAAACGTTTACATTTTCCACATTTAATGTAAGGAAAAAAATGTCATGAAAACAGAAGTTGTTAATTTCCTTCAGCGATTGTGACCCTATTGGGGGCATATGAAAGGAGTATAAACGTACGGGCCAGATTGCCAGGGTCCCCAGGAAGGATCCTGGCTCACAGGACATTTGGAAACAGGGAGATAGTTCTCACTCTGAAATTCCAGCCCCATCAATCTGCTGTTCATACATTTGTGCCCGCTGAGCCTCAGTGACTGGCAGGTTTCAAACCCACCTCACAGATGAGGAGACTGAGGCTCACGCACGCTTAGCGAGCTGCTGACAGAATCTGCCTTGCACTCAGGCCTCTCGTTTCCCAGCACAGTGTCGCTCCACCGCAGCCCTGGAGGTTCTCTGCCAGCGTGTGCATGGAGAATCACTCAGGCCGTGCCTCTGTGGATGAGCAGTGACTACCGGAGTCCCCTTCATCTCCTACACAAACATGTGGGAGAGCAACTTCTTCACTTTCAGATGTTCTGAACAATGGCAGAAACAGCACGTACTCGATAACTGCACAGTGCTGGCTAATCTCTATTTCCCTGGCACGCCGTAAGCGTTATCCGTGGGGGCAGTGCTACAGTGCCATGGGGGCGAGTAGGGCAGGGCCCATCCCAGTGGCCTGTGGAACGTAGACTTTGGGGAACATTCTGTGCTAAGCAGTAGAGCTCACTATAATCAATCATAATAATCATTCGTGATAATCATTTATACCTAGAGAGAGGGAAGGAGAAATTGCAGCGAGGGCACATTTATGGAGCTCTGGGAAGGGTATAAATCATTTCGCAAGTTGAATTAGGGAAAGAAGGCAGAGCAAGATGGCCAGCTGGAGTTGTCTGGCACATCCCATCCCACCAAAGGAAGGGACCCAAATAATAAAGAAGCAACTGGGTTCTGACTGGGATGACTGAAGAAGTAGGCTGCAGAGCAGCAAGGAGTGACGAAATCCCTGTGGAGCATGGAAGACCAGGGTAGAGAGCAGAGCCCGGCATCCTGCCTGTGCCACACTGTTGCCCTGCAGAGGCCTGCTCAGAATCAGGCGGGACGTCTCCTTACAGACAGAAGTTAAGCTGGAAAAACCTGGCTGCTTTCACGAACACCAGCAATCCCTGCCACAGGAGAGTCCCCCAGTCCTCACAGGCCCCGAACCTGATGTGGAGAGTAGCTGGGAATCTGTGCAGCTGCACAGCCTCATAGCAGAAGCCCCAATAGAGCAGCTCCTGCCCTCCCATCCTGAGTGGCTTCAGCCTGGCGCCACCTTGAAAACAAACCCGCTGCTACAGTGGCTGCTGCCCTGGGGGCCAGTGGGAAATGACCCCCTCCATCCTGAGGCCCCACCTTCATTCTACCACGTGCACATAGGTGCCTGCAGGACCATGGCCCTGGCTTCCTGGAGCCTAGGCCAGACAGAAAGACCAAGACCCCAGCATCTGAACTCACACAGCAACTCCCCACACCAGGAGAAGAAGCCGACCTGCCCAGTGGGGAAGTCGCCAATCAGTGGCTGGTCTACCACATTCACCTGCACCCGCCCTGCATGGCCCAATGGCCCACTGAGCCCACA
>NW_007728293.1:12501-13062 GCF_000696425.1 Galeopterus variegatus | reverse complement strand
TGACATAATAGATGAAAACTTCTCAAGTATTGAGAGAAATATGGACATTCAGATTCAGGAAACTCAAAGGTTCCCAATTAGACTTACCCCAAAACAGTTCTCCCCAAGGCACATCATAAACCATCAAAGTCAAAAGCAAAGATAATTCTAAAAGCTGCAAGAGAAGAGCATCAAGTCACATCTAAGGGAATCCCCCATTGAACTATGAGCAGATTTCTCAACAGAAACCTTGCAGGCCAGGAGGGAATATATTTGAAGTGCTGAAAGCAAAAAATAAATAAATAAGCTGTCAGCCAAGAATAGTTTATCCAGCAAAGCTATCCTTCAGAAATGAGGGAGAAATAAAGACTTTCCTGGAAACACAAAAGCTGAGCAAATTTATCACCACTAAACCTGCCCTACAAGAAATGCTTAGAGGAGTAGAGTGCTACCACTGGAAATGAAAAGATAATAATTACCATCATGCCAATGCAAAAAAGCACAAAACTCCCCATGTTGTGGATTGAATTGTGTCCTCCAAAGTTAGAAATTTAATTCCTACTGTGACAGTTTTAAGAGGGT
>NW_007728293.1:9450-11665 GCF_000696425.1 Galeopterus variegatus | reverse complement strand
AATAATTACCATCATGCCAATGCAAAAAAGCACAAAACTCCCCATGTTGTGGATTGAATTGTGTCCTCCAAAGTTAGAAATTTAATTCCTACTGTGACAGTTTTAAGAGGGTGAGAAATCCTATTATGGTAATTGAAATGTGGGCCTTGGAGAGGTGATTATATTGTGAGGACTGTACCCTCATGAATGGATTGATCCATTTATGGAGCAATGGGCATGGTTCTGATGGTTTTAAAACAAAAGCATGTGAGGAAGTCACTACATAGAATAGATATCTGGGCCGACCCCATGGCTCACTCAGGAGAGTGCAGCGGCGCTCCGGCCGTGGGTTCGGATCCTATATAGGGATGGCCGGTGCGCTCACTGGTTGAGCGCGGTACAGGCGACACCAAGCCAAGGGTTGTGATCTCCTTACTGGTCACAAAAACAAGAAAAAAAAGAAAGAATAGATATCTGCACTCCCATGTTTATTGCAGCACTATTTACAATAGCCAAGACATGAAATCAATCTAAGTTTCCAACAACAGATGAATGGATAAAAACAAATGTGGTCTATGTACACAATGGAATACTCTTCAGCCATAAAAAAGAATGAAATCCTGTCATTTGCAGCAGCATGGGTGGACCTGTAGAGTATTATGTTAAGTGAAGATAGGCACAGAAAGGCAAATACCACCTGACCTCCCTCATAGGTGGAATCTGAAAAACAGAGAAAAGAAAAGAAAAACAAATTGATGTTACGGAAGCAGAGAGTAGAACATTGGATACTTGAGACTGCAGAAGGGAGGGACGGAGGGTAAAGAGGGAGAGGTTGGCCAACAGGTGCCAAATTGCAGTTAGATAGGAAGAACCAGTTCTGGTGTTCTGTTGCTGCACAGTAGGGTGACTGTGGCCAACAGTCAAGTATTGTATATTGTATGAGAGCTAGAGGAGAGGCTTGTGAATGTTCTCACTGTAAACCATAAATGCATGAAATAATGGGTATGTTAGCCACCCTGACTCAGTTATTATGCAACATATGTATGTATCAAAAGATCAGATTGTACCCGAGTATGTACAGTTACAGTATCGATAAAGTAAATTTTTTAGAAGTTGAATTATTTTTTCTTTTATTTGATGTTTATGTATTTATTAAATATATGCTATTACAATTTATTTATATACATATATTTACATAAATATATGACTATAATATATTATTAAATATGTAATTTAATGATAGGATTATAAAACTATAATTTATTACATAAATATGAGAATATTAAGTATATTTATATAATAAGTTACAAATTTGTATAATTGACTATTTATATAAAATGTTTTATTCTATTTGTACACTGATTTTCTTCTCATTTTAAGTTATGGATTAAATCAACACGTTCATGTAAATAATTTGGGCAGTTGGGTCCCGGTGAAAGTCCCACTGACCTCCCTCCCGGCTATCGCCCGGCCATCGCCTGCCTTTTCCTGCGGGACTCCCAGGTCAGAGGCTTTCTCAGCATTCAGTACATACAAGTACCTAGAGAAATCCCTCTTCTCACTTTTATTTACCTTTTTACGTAAATGATATTTTACTTGACATGTTTAATGGTGTTCTGGCAGCACCTTTCCATGTCAGCGTATCTTAAATCTTCCTGACTTTCTTTCCCCCTCTCTCTGGACTCATGCACAGAGGATGTGACTGTTCCTGTAGTGAGGGGACTCTCCATTGTGCTGCCATGTGCAGCCTCATCCCAGCAACAGTGCCGCGGTGGTCTCCCTGCCGTGGCCCCTGAGACCCATGCATTTCTGTAGGATAAATTTCGAAGAGGGAAACACACAGGGGCGCAGGATTGACCTTCTTATAATCGACACAGCCAAGTGTCCCTCACAGGCTACCTGTTTCTTTTTAAAAACTTCCAGATGATGACATTTACATTTGTTAATTTTTGCCACTCTGAAGGATGAAATGGCATCTCACCTGCTTTACTCTCCACTTCTCCTGTTACTACTGAAGCTGAGCACGTTGATATGTGTTTCTTGGTACTTCTGTTTCCTCTGTGTCAATTGACTGTTTGTATTCCTTATGTTGTTTGTTTCGTAGTTGTTTTTAAAAATTACTTATGAGCCGGCCCGGTGGCGCACTGCTACAGTGCGCCGCTTGGGAGCACGCCTGCACTCCTGCCGAGGGTTCGGATCCCACATACAGACCGGCCGCTCACTGGCTGAGTGAGGT
>NW_007728293.1:0-8742 GCF_000696425.1 Galeopterus variegatus | reverse complement strand
TTAAAATTTTTCTATTTATTAATCTATTAGTTTTTCATATTGTGTCTTGTTAAAGAATGCCTTGATTTCCTTGAAAAACTCTGATGGTATTTTGATTGGAATTACAATAAGTATTCAAGTAAATTTGTGAGAATTAAGATCCAAATCGAATTTTCTTGTGAAGGGCCACTTTCTTCATGTTTTAAGGTATTCTTTTTTCCCTAACATTTTATTATAAATAATTTCAAACGTGGAAAAGTAGAAGGAATTTTATAGTAAACATCCACGTGCCTTCTGTCCAGATCCTACCCCTCACATGTCACCCCAGTGCTTTATCACTTACCTCTTCGCCCATACATCTGCCTTATTTTTTATGCATTTCACAGTAACTTATAGATATCTGTATACTTGGCCTGAGATGCTTCAGCACTGGATATCATTAACAAGAGTTCAGTGTCTGTTTACTGTTCGCATTTCTTCTTCTTGAGCTGAAGTTCACACAAAGTGTAATGCACACGTTATGTATACCACTGTCAAAGTCCAGCAAATGCAGGCATCTGTGCAATCCAAACCCCTGTCCAGGTGCAGAGCATCCATCACGCTAGAAAGTTCAGTCACGTAACTTCCTAGTCAACGCCCTCCTCCCCAGACACCCACCTTTCTGATTTATTTCCTATGATAGACTAGTTTTATCCGCCTTAGAACTTCGTAGAAATGAAATCCTACAGCTTACAGCCATTTAAGCCTGGCTTCTTTCATGTACCGTAATGGTTTGAGAGTCATCTGTGTTGTTCACGGATCTGTAGATTGCTGCTGCCTGTTGCTGAGTAGTATTCCACTGCGTGAATATAACAGCGGGTTTATTCCTCCTCCTGGGAGTGGACACCAGGCAGGTTCCAGCTTCTGAATGTGATGAGGAAAGTTGCTGTGGACATTCCCATACAAGTTTTTTGTGGACACATTTTCATTTCTGTCAGTGTTACCTAGGAGTAGAATTGCTAGGTTACAGAGTATGTGTGCGCTTCATTTTGTAACCAATTCCCAGACCTTTCTCTGAAGTCCTGGTACCACTCCGTACTTCCACCAGCAGCACAGGAGAGTCCTGGTCACTCCACGTATCTGCCAACATTTGGTGTGGTCAGTCCTTTTAAGTTTAGCTGTTCTGGGGTATGCGTCATGGTTCAAGTGATCTTTTATATCACTTTAGATTCTTGAAAAAGTAATTTTTATTAGTCATTCTTTATTTTCAAATAAACGGACTTAAGACTACGAAGTGTCCTCTGAGTACCATTTGCCTGCACTGCTCCCCTACCTCCCACCCGCCAGTCATTTAGGCTTTTACTGTTTGTTGGTGTTTTCTGATTTTTGTTACATTATTATCAGTGAATTTGGGCTCTTTATATTTTACTCTTGACAATTTGTTGAGATTTTCTTTGTGACCAATTAGATATGGTCAATTTTTGTGAATACTTCCTGTTTCCAAAAACCACTGTGCTCTGATGTTGACTGTACGTGCCTGCATTTATATATGAGATCAAGTGCGTTAAGTGTGTTATTAAAAGTGTCTGTGTTTTATTATTTTGTCCACATGGGTGACAGGTATCTGAAAACTTTTGATAGTCATCCACACTCCTCCTGGGTTTGCTGATTTCTATCAGTTTCTGTTTCTTATATTTTGTGTGTATGTCCTTAAGTATCTATACGTGTGACACTGGATAGCTTTTTTGTTGTTGGTTTGTTATTTTTTCCAACAGTCCCTTTCAATGCATTTTTCCTTGAATTCAGTTTTGCTTAACAATAATAGAGCTCCATCTGCTTTCTTTTTATTTGTATTTGCCAGGAGCCTCTTTTAACTGTTCCCGTCCCACTTTCTTTTTACCCTTCTGTGTTCTGCTTTATGTAGGTCTCTTGTAAAGAGCATGTAACTAAATGTTTTTGGAGGTTGGTTTTCCAGTCTGAATGTCCATGTTAGTACACGTAGGTTAAATTCATTTTAACTAATATACAGTATTCCGTTCCTTGAGTTGGTGCCACGTTCATTATCCATGGCCTGCTGAGTGAAGGGTATTTCTTGTTGCTGATGCAGACCATCTTAAGGTGAACATCTGTCCCATGTCTCCTTGTCCCTGTAGGCATGAGTCCTCCCAGGACCGTGATCTGGGAGTGGAATTGCAGGGGTGCACCTCCCACCTCCATCAGGAAGGGCCAGATTGCCCTTCACAGCGGCTAAGGAATTTATGATCCCATCAGCAATGCGTGAGCTGTTATTATTTCCCCATGTTTTCTATCACTTGGTATTAACAGAACTTAAAATTTTGCCAGCATCAGGGGCCGGCCCGGTGGCGCACTGGATAGTGCGCCGCTTGGGAAGCGCGGCGGCACTCCCGCCCGAGGGTTCAGATCCCAGATACAGACCGGTTCCCGCTCACTGGCTGAGCGAGGCGCGGGAGCAACACCAAGGGTTGTGATCCTGTTGCCGGTCCCCGGTCCGGTACTGGGGCAACACTGAGGGTTGCGATCCGTTGCCGGACACGGAAAAAGACAAAAAAAAAAATTTTGCCAGCATCTTGGGTTTTAAGTAGTGATTTATGGTAATTTTACTTTAGAGTTCAGCACTGAATAGTGAGTTTGAACATCCTTTTGTTGGTATAGTAGCCATTGGATTTTCTGTTTATATACAGCCTGTCCTCATTGTTTGCAGATTCCTTATTTGCATATTTGCTTACTCACTAAAGTTTATTTGTAACCCCAAAATTAACACTTGTAGTTTCCTCACGGCCATTCATAGATGTGGTGAAAAATTCAAGCTGCCTGACACGCACGTCCCGCTGAGGTCCTTGTCCTGTACACAAGCGTCCTTTTTGTGGTTTATTTAGTGTCAGGTTTTTCATATTTGTATGCTTCTTGTTGGTGATATTAGTGTTTAAATGGCTCCCAGGCATAGCGCTGAAGTGCAGTCCAATGTTCCTCAGGGCAAGAAGGCTGTGACGTGCCCCAGAGGGAAATGTGTGTGTCAGAGACGCTTTGTTCACACCTGAGTGACGGTGCTGTTGGCTGTGGGTTCAGTGGTAATGAGTCGTGGTACATACGGGGACACTTCAGAAAGTTCATGGGAAATAAAAAGATAACAAGCCGTTCAACGAACTTTTAAATAAGTCATCTTTAAACAGAAACACACATAAAACAAGGTTAGTATTGATCAGCTGAAGAAAATGTGACCAGAGGCCCACAGAAAACTCTCTTCCCTAGAAGTGATGGCTCAGTATTGGGTAATTTAGTGTTTGTGATGACATTATAAAAATTAACTACCTCAAATAACCAAAATAGACTATACTTTGTCCATTTTTCTCTTAAGATATTTGCCTTTTTGTTACTGCTTTGCAAGAGTTTAAAAATATTTTCTAGATACTGATATAATCCTTTATGTAGCTTCTACTCCTAGAATTGGTTTTTATGCTGGCATAGCAAGCATTCTCCTGTAATGTTTTTCTGCACAGGTGACCTGGTACCTTGGCTCCATCTAGCGAACGGCCCCATCCATAATCATTAGATTTAATATCACCTCTGTCATCTGTGACATTTCTATACATGTGAGTCTGCTTCTAGGTTCTCTATTTTGTTCCAATAGCTTCTGTTCCTGGACTGATATCACAGTGTTCTAACAGTATAGCTTTATAATATATCTTGCCATATGTATGGAAAGATTTTCTCACCTACTGCTATGGACTGAATTGTGTGCCCCCAAAATTCATACGTTGAAGCCCTAACCCAATGTGACTATATTAAAGATAGGGCCTTTAAGGAGGTGGCTAAGGTTAAATGAGGTCATAATCATGGAGCCCTGATCGCACAGAACTGGTGTCCTTATGAAAGAGAGCTCCCACTCGCGCACTCACACTCTCTCTCTCTCTCCCCGCTCCCGCCGAGGGTTCGGATCCCACATACAGACCGGTTCCCGCTCACTGGCTGAGCGAGGGGCGGGCGCAGCACCAAGGGTTGCGATCCCGTTGCCGGTCCCGGTCAGGTACGGGCGCGACACTGAGGGTTGTGATCTGTTGCCAGACACGAAAAAAGACAAAAAAAAAAAAAAAAAAAAGACTCAGCATGAAGGCAGCTGTCTGTAAGGCAGGAAGAGAGCCCCACCTGGAACCAAATTAGCAGGCACCTTAGTCCAGGCACCTTGATCTTGGACTTCCAGACTCCAGAAGTATGAGAAAATAGATTTCTGTGGCTTAAGCCACCCTCTAGGGTACTTCTTATGGCAGCGTGAGCTGAGTAATACACTGACTTTATTATTGTATCATTTTCCAAGTTACCCTGACTATTATTTGCCTTTTACTCTTCCACGTGAATTTTATGCTTGTATTTTTACTGTAATTGAATAGAAGTTTGATTTATTATGAGAAGACTGATCCTGTTTTTAGTTTGCAGTTTGGTATTTCTTTATTTGAGCTTTCTGTGCCCCTTTCAGTAAAGTTTTTTTTTTTTTTTTTTTTTGTCTTTTGTCTTTTGTCTTTTTCCGTGTCCGGCAATGGATCGCAACCCTCAGTGTCGCCCCCGCACCGGACCGGGGACCGGCAACGGGACTGCAACCCTCGGCGCTGCCCCCGCGCCTCGCTCAGCCAGTGAGCGGGAACCAGTCTGGCGGGAGCGCCGCCGCACTTCCCAAGCGGCGCACTTATCCAGTGCGCCACTGGGCCAGCCCTCAGTAAAGTGCGGGAGCGCCGCCGCGCTTCCCAAGCGGCGCACTTATCCAGTGCGCCACCGGGCCAGCCCTCAGTAAAGTTTTTTAATTTTCTCCATGCAGATGTGGCACACCTTCTCTTTATACATGTTTCCATTCCTTCTGCTAATGATGATAGTGATTCAGAAAGGCATTGGATTTTAGATACTGATCTTGTACCCAACAATTTTGTTGAAATTTTTCATTTCATTCCTTTTTTTTTTTTTGCAATATCTTTTGGATTTTTTTCTGTGGGGGAAGTAAAGTATTCTACAAATGATGTATGGTTTGCTTTTTCTAATCCTTACCTTTTCTTCTCTTTTCTTGTCTTATCGCACTGCCTAGGACTTCTAGCACCTTGGTGAAGCATGTATTCTTCTGTCCTTTCCTGCTCTTAGTTGAAACATTTGTTGTCCCTGACAATGTAGAGCCTGGATTTTTGCAGTCACTTTTCAGATACAAAGGCAACTGTGTAGTTTTTCTCCTTTCACATATTGATATTCTGTTACATAAGTGAGTTCCTATTATTGAATAACTTTATAGTTCTAGACTAAAATCCCTTCAATCTGAGTGAATTCTTTTAATGTGCTGCTGAATTGATCTTTTGACTTTGTGCTGGCAGGTAGCTAAAACATTGTTTTTCCTTCTATCCGTGTTAGACTGGGGGTGAGGAGGGTGTGTCTAGGGAGAACAAAAGCTTTAAGAAAAGGCTGTTTCTCCACAGATGTAGGTTCAAAGACCAGGGTTATGATAGCTCCCTTGGGTGGTGGTTTTGGTAATGCTCAGGGGATTAACGCTAGGCTGCATGTCTAACATTTCATACGTGGGTTTGTTTTTTCCTGCTCTTTTAAAAAGTGGCTCATTTTCAGTATTAATAGGCTCTGCTGGGGTGGCAGCGTGGGGTGTTCCCTGAAGCCTGAACACCAGAGCCCGTCTGTCCCATGTTGTCCTGGACCGGCCTCGTGGCCCATAAATGTGTGCACATATAATGTGCTTTGCATAAATGACTGCTTAAAGAAAGTATGCTGTTTTCTTAGACAATACAAAGGTATATTAATTATTGGCTTCTGGGAAATACCTTCCTTGAGGCCATGTCCTGAGCCCTCTTTTTTCGTTACTTAACAGACATCAGCTCATTCCAAGACTTCAGCCGTTCTCCACCTCTTTGCTCATGAACCAGGAATCTCCTTACAAGCCTGACTTATCTCTCATCTCATATCCAGCCACTAATGTGCCTGTCTATGTGGTGACTCAGAGGTGCCCACACCTAACGTGTCGAAACGGAACTTGGCCGTCTTCAACCTCAGACTTCTTCCATTGCTATTTTGGGGGAATTGTCATAAGTCTATTTCAAACTTTAAACTAATTACAGGAAAATAGCACTATTAAAAAACTAAAACCGCCAACTGGCAAGCCAGTAATTAAAAATGATTAGGAGAAAACAAGCTGCCTTATAGTGGGTACGCATAAGTCTATTTCAAACTTTAAACTAATTACAGGAAAATAGCACTATTAAAAAACTAAAACTGCCAACTGGCAAGCCAGTAATTAAAAATGATTAGGAGAAAACAAGCTGCCTTATAGTGGGTACGTGAACTCACTCAGGCAAAAGGCTGACATTTAGCATTTGATGTTAAAACTGTTAGATCACCAACCAAATCAAGTTCAACTCAGTTCAAATAGAGCTGGGAGGAGGAGGAAAGCCAACCTAATTTTTTCTCAGTGACGTCTTGCTCGATAGCGCTATTTTCTGGAAAATATGACTCTCCTTAAACCCTGTGGTGCAGAACTTGAGTGAAAGATAAACTTAATTCATTTTAAGATTATGTGATACAAGCAGTAAGTGACTAAATAGACAATTGGTAAGACAATTAGAGAGTACAGATGCACATCTCCTTAATTCAGACCACATAGTGACACAAACTAAAGTATTTACACTTTAGTGCAATTGATGATACGAACACTTGATGTGTGCTAACACGTTCAATGCCATTACTAAGTCCTTTTGTTTCCACTTGAGCACATGAATCCGATGTATTATCTTGGATGCCCTGTCATGTGTGATGAGAGCTTTTTGCACACCCAAGGAAATATCTACTTTTCAAGGGGGAACATGTGTACCTAGGAAGGACCAGCCATCTGAACATTGTAGAAGAGGATAAGATTTACTTCTTGGTGAACTGGTACATTCAGAGCCACTGTTTTCTCTACCTCTGGCTGCCTTATGTGATCCTGGCCTTAAAGGTGGCCAGAGCAAAAGCAACTATTTCTAAGAGGTTCTGCTGACTTGGATTTTTAAGATGTGAACATTGGTGTTGAGTGTGTTCAGTTGGACCAGGTGAACATTTTTGCCACATCTATTCTAACATGACATCAGTATAGCTGGATGCCAGGAGTATTTTATCTTGGAAGTGGAGAGTAATAAATATACAGTATGGTGTCTGATTTTCAAGGAAATTATTCATTCATTCATTCATCCATTTAACAAATTTCTGTAGAGAGCCAGCTATGTGCCAGGTCCTGTTCAAGATGCTGGGGATACAGCAGTGAACACAGCAGACAAAAACTGAAAGCCTCTGCCGTGGGCTACTGACTCTTACGTCTGGCTTCCTTCCTTAAGTGTAATATCTGAAAGATTCATCCTGTGGTTGTGTACACAGCAGTTCATTCCTTTTTATGGATGAGAAGTATTCTGTTATATGAACATACCATGGTATGTTTATTCACTTGTTGATGGACATTTTGGGGCAATTATAAATAAAACCACTTGAACTTTTGTGTTCAGATTTTTTTGTGGACATGTTTTTATTTCTCTGGAATAAATCCTAGGAGTGGGATTGCTAGGTCAGATGGTAAGTGTATACGTAACTGTATTAAGAAATTGCCAGGGGCTGGCTGGTTAGCTCAGTTGGTTAGAGCGTGGTGTTGTAACAACAAGGTCAACAGTTCAGATGCCCGTCTGGCCAGCTGCCAAATAAAAAACAAAAAGAAATTGCCAAACTGTTCCCCAAAGTGGTCTTACCATTATATACTGCCGCCAACAGTGTGTGAGAGTTCCTCCTGCTCCACGTCCTCACCAGCGTTTGATGTTGTCAGTCATTGCAGTTTTAGCTGTTGTAATGGTTGTGCCTCGATGAACCGTGGTGGTTTAATTTACATTTCCTTGACCAGTAAAAAGGGGGCCACCTTTTTAGGCCACACTTTTGTTCAGTCTTTTGTCAAATTTTACGGTGCTGTATACCTCATGAGTTAAGGAGTTTTAAAAGTATACACTGTGTATAATTCCTTTGTCAAATATATAAAATATTTTCTTTCAGTCTGTGGTTTGCCTTTGTATTTTTTTAATGCTGTCTTTTGACAAGCAGAATATTTTAATATTCATAAGCCTATTTTTTTCTTTTATATATCATGTCTAAGAAATCCCTGCCTACCTCAATGTTATAAAGATATTCTCATATGTTTCCTTCTGTGTTATAATTTTAGCTTTTATGTTTAGAGCTATGATCCATCTCAAAAGCAATTTATGCATCTAGTGTGAGATATGGTTTAAGTTCATTTCTTTCCATACAAATATCCAGTTGTTCCAGCACCAGTTTTGAGAAGACTTTCCTGTCCCCTTGAGTAACTTCACTGCCTTTCTTTAAAATTATTTGACCATATGTGAGTGTCTATTTTGGGATTCTCTGCTATGACCTATTGATCTATCTTTGCATCCCACCACCACACTGTCTTGATGATGATAACATCATAGTAAGTCTTATAATCAGGTGGTGTACGTCCTCCATTGTTTTTTTCATGATTGTTTGGGCTATTGTAGAACCTTTTATATGCAAATGGGCATATAAATTCTGGAATCAGCTTTTCAATTTTTACAAAATGCCTACTGGGATTTTTTTAAACTTCTGATTTTGAAATAATTTCAAGCTTACAGAAAAGTTGCAGTCGTAGAAAGTAACCCCATATGCTGTTCTGTGCCTCTGTTTACCAGTTTTTCTCATTTGCCATATTTTATTTATTCCCTCCATGCACGTTTGTAGTTA
>NW_007728292.1:307124-317585 GCF_000696425.1 Galeopterus variegatus | reverse complement strand
TTCAGTTCCTTGTATATTCTGGATATTAGTCCTTTGTCAGATGTATATTTTGCAAATATTTACAGAGTGGGAGAAAATATTTGTACACAACTATTGATAGTCAACTTTGTGCCCCACAAATGTGTGCAATCAATTATGTTTCAATAAAAAAAAAAGAGACCGGCAGCCACTGTGCCATGGAACTCTCAGCCCAGTCGAGTCCCCACTCCCCAGAGGCCTGAGAGCCACCAGCCCCACAGGCCCTGAGGCAGCCATGCTGAATTGGTAGTCCCACTAAATTGGCAGTCCCTGTGGGATCTGGGCCAGACACCAGGGTGGAATGAGTGGACCATGAAACCCTCTGCCACAATGGCTAAACACCAAAGGAGAGATACCAGAAATATGAAAAACCAAGAATGTACTGAGGCATCCGTGCTTACTTGGCAGTGTCCCAACCAGCTGTGGCCATTAGGCACCCATACTTGCCACACTGCACCCAACTCTGTTATCATACTTACCCAGCTGCACCTGTGCTCTGCCAGACACTGCTGTAATGGAATTGTCCACCCTCACCCTCTACCCTGCTGTGAAACCTGAAAGAAATGTGCCATAAAAGAAACCTCCCTGCTGCATTCAGGGCTCAGCCTTTGTGACAGGAGTCTGCTGAACTGCTGCCAGCATCAGTAAACTCTGCTTCCTGTCTCAAGCCTTAGTGCTTACTGCCTCTTCCTGCGAGTTTGCAGTAACACACTGCAATATTTCTTGGGGAATCATCTGGGATGGTGGAGATGGTGGTTTGACCACCTCCCTTGTCTCTTGGTCTCAGCCCCCCCGGACACCCGATGACACAGACCACATTCAGGTGCCAATGGAGAGTTTTCCGTGAGTGGGAAAGACCTCACTGGGTGGACCTGGAGGATGAACCCTGAGCACAATGGAACCCAAAGAGGCGCAGGAACCAGAACAGAGGAGCTCCGCCCACTGGACTAGGAAAGGACCCGGGTCCCACTAGGTTCCTACTCCCATGGCAGTAGAAGGGGAACTTGATCAACTCCAAAAGGGGGGAATGTCTTAGTACCCCATTCTATGGAAGAAACCACATTCCCTGGTCAGGTCAGGATTTTTGGAATTTTTAGGTGGTGAATGAAAGTGTGTGAGTGTGTGTGGCTGAGATGTACCCTAGATACGAAGTGAGTGCGGAGTCCCAATCTGCGGTTCCATTGCAACCTCATATGGCTAAGGGTGACTCGCAAGAGAGGTCCTGACAGGGGGTTATACCATCTCACCAAATCCAAGAGGTGCTGAAATGTCACTGTGAGGTGAGTGGCCAGAGACAGAAAAAGCGATTAGAATAGAGTGTCTGTTGTGACACCAATCAAGGGTGTAAAACATGGGAGGGAAACCTAGCAAACAAATTCCCCTTGCCTGTATGCTGAGGAATTTTTAAAAGGGCTTTTCTGGTGACTATGGTATCAAACTATCTCCTGATAAACTCAGGGCATTCTGTGAGGTGGATTGGCCATCTTTCAACGTGAGATGGCCCTCAGAGGGGTCCTTTGACCTTTCCCTTATCCATCGAGTCAGGCAAGTTATTACTGGCCAACATGGAAATGACCCTCAGGGCCACGCTGACCAGTACCCCTGTATTGATTCTTGGGAATACTTAGTTCTTTCTCCACCCTCCTGGTTACAGGCCTGCATGGAAAAACACTGCCAAATTCTCCTGGCCTGAAAAATGTCAGTCCCAGGTCAGACTAATGCCCAGAGGTGACTGCTACATGTGGCCCCCAAGCCAGCTATTCTGCCCTCAGATCTGGAGGATCTGCCACCTCCCTACTTGACTGGGCCAACTGCTCTGCCACCCCCATGGCTCCCATCACTGCCTCCCACTCCAACGCTGCCTCCAACATCTCCTCCTGGCTTATCAGAAGGGAACACTTCAGCTCCCAATTCTCAAGAGACCCCACCACCACCTACCCTGACCCTATATGGGCCAAGCCAGACCCAGCCTTCAACCAGGTCACCATGGGGAACAGCTCTCCAGATATGACTCCAAGAGACCCAAGGTCCCCTTTACTATGATCAGGATGGACTGCAGGCAGCTCCTAATGACTCACTTCAATTCAGAAGAGAGATGCCATATCAGCCAGGTGGCTCTAAAGTGGCTCCAATACCATGCCCCAGCCAGGACATTGAATGCCCAAGTGTATGCCTAGACCCATTTTCATGATGAGGACCTACACTGAGACCACAACACAGATCAGGGCCTATGGATGCTGGAACGGTACCAAGAGGCTCTCCTGGGAAACTTAAAGGCAGGAGGGAAAAAACTGACCAATGTGACTAAGATCTCTGAAGTCTTGCAAAAGCTAGATGAGAGTCCCAGTCAGTTCTATGAAAAGCTCAGCAAGGCATTCCACCTTTACATGCCCTTTGATCCTGAACAACCTGAAACCCAGAGGACAGTCAATGCTACTTTTGTGGAACAAGCACAGGGGGATATCTGCCACAAGCTGCAAAAGCTAGAAGGGTTTGCTGACATGAATATTACCCAGCTCCCAGAAATTGCAACCAAGGTGTTCATCAACCAGCACCTGGAGGCCCATTGTAAGACAGACAAGAAAATAAAGAAGAAAGTGGACCTCCTAGCTGCTGCACTGGCCAAGAAATCAGAACATCCAAAAGGGCCCTGGGGCTGAGGCTGAAAGCTGACCAGAGTGCAGCCACAGGATGCACCCAGTTCCAGACCACCTCTAAGATCCAACAAATGTGCCTACTGTCATGAAGATGGTCATTGGAAAACAGACTGTCCCCAACTCCTGGCCACCACTGAAAGCCAATTCCAGCCCCCAAGGAAGAGACAAGCTTCCCAAGGAGGCCACATCCCAGGCAAACCAGCTACCAAGACACCCCAGCAAGATTTCATCAGCTTAGCTGAACTTGAACAATGTGAAAATGAATAAAACTGACTGGGCTCCCTTTTCCTGGGCCCCTGGGAGCCCTTGGTCCAAATGATGGTAGGGGGCCAACCTATAAACTTCATTGTGGACACTGGAGCCAAACATTCAGTAGTCACACAACTTCTTGGACCTTTCTCTTAGAGGCAAACCACCATAGTCAGAGCCACAGGGAGCCAAGAGAAACACACTTTCTTACTGACCAGAAGATGCAACATAGGAAAAAGAGAAGTCAGTCACGAGTTTCTGTACCTGCCTGACTGCCCAATACCCCTACTTGGAAGAGATCTACTGAGTAAGTTACATCCCCAAATAACTTTCTTGAAGACTGGAGAAATGTCCCTAACTCTGGGAGATTCAGAGGCTTAGATCCTGTCCCTCACCATTCCCCAGTGGGAAGAATAGCAGTTGTTCAGCCTAAAGGCCATGACACCAACATTGCTGGAGCTTCCTTTTCAGGTGCCTGGAGTCTTGGCTGAAGACAACCCACCAGGTCTGGCTGAGGACATTACCCCAGTCCTGGTGAAACTGAAACCAAGGGCAATGGCAGTCTGATAAAGGAAATACTATATCTATCCCCTGATGGGCTCAACAGGGTATACAAAAACATCTGGACAGACTTCACAAACATGGACTTTTAAGGCCATGCCAGTCCCCCTGGAACACACCTCTACTGCCAGTTCAGAAGCCAGGGACCAATGACTTCCAACTGGTACAAAACCTCAGGACAATCAACCAAGCAACTGCTACCTGTACACTGCTGTTCCTAATCCATACACACTTCTGAGTTTAATCCCTGCTTATGCCGCTTACTTCACCTGTCTGGACCTTAAAGATGCCTTCTTCTGCATCAGACTGGCTCCCCAGAGTCAACCCATTTTTGCTTTCTAATGGAACAGTCCCGAGGGGACTCAAGGACAATTAACTTGGACTTGGTTGCCTCAGGGATTCAAGAACTTCCCAACCATTTTCGGCACAAGCCTGGCTTCCAACCTACAGACTTTTCCAGTCAAACAAAGTGGATGTGCTCTGCTCCAATACATTGATGACCTGTTGCTGGCTGGAAGGACCCACCAAAAATATATAAAAGGGACTAAATTCCTCTTCAACCTGCTTTTGGAAAAGGGATACAAGGTATCTTAAAAAAAAAAAAAAAAAAAGGCCCAAATATGCCAAGAAAGAGTCAAATATTTGGGGTTCCATATCTCCCAAGGACAATGCCAACTGGGACCAGAGCATAAACAGGCTGTCTGTTCCATCCCAACCCCCAACACACAAAAACAAATTCATGAGTTCCTGGGGGCAACAGGCTTCTGCAGGATCTGAATCCCTAACTTTGCAAAACCCCTATATAAAGCAACCAAAGGGGTGGAAAAGAACCCATAATCAGGGAAACAGCCCAGCAAAAGGCCTTCATGGACATTAAAAGGTCACTTACAAGTGCTCCAGGACTGGGACTGCCTGACTTGGAAAAACCCTTCTTTCTACATGTCCGCAAAAGACAGGGTACTGTGGTGGGAGCTCTAGCTCAGCTTCTGGGGTCCTGGCACCACCCAGTGGCATATCATTCAAAACAGCTGGACATAGTGGCCTGAGTACTCCTGCAAGAAATCATCCCACAGTTTGAACTACCTCTAGTCATTGGGTCTGACAATGGACCAGCATTTGTAGCTGAAATTCTTAAACTGATAGCCTGGAATTTTAAAATTACCTGGAAGCTACACACTGCCTATCGACCCCAAAGTTCAGAAATGGTCAAACACATGAACAGAACTATAAAAACTCATCTCAGAAAATTATGCCAAGAAACCCACCTCCACTGAACAAAATCCTCCCCATAGTTTTGTTCCAGATCTGATCTACACCCATCAAGTGCACGGGCTTCTCCCCTTTCAAAAACCTGTTTGGCAGGCCTCCCTCTCTTGTCAAGGCTATTCAAGGTGATCTGACAGAGGTCAGACATGTAACTTTGCAACAACTCCTGGCTCTAAGAAAAACCATGCAGGCCATTCACCAGTGGGCAAGAGAATGCCTCCCACTTAGTCTTCAACCCCCTGTACACCCTTACAAGCCAGGAACCTCTCTTTGGGTAAAAGAATGGAATGTACAGCCCCTCAAAGCCCTGTGCAGGGGAACTTTTATTGTATTATTGTCTACCCCAAATGCAGTCAAAGCAGCTGAGGTCACTCTGTGGATACATCACAGCAGACACAAACAAGCCACGGCCTCTCAGGACTGCATTCCTCAACCCACTTCACCCTGCAAGTTAACTCTCCAGAAAAGAGGACCAAAAACTGCCATGGAGACACTGGATGACAACATCCCTGCTGTAGTCACTCCAAGGGCTGACTAGTTCACACGAGGAAGCCTGAGGATCCTCGGACAAGAAATAAAAAAACTAACTCATGTCCCACTACAAAAGTGGTCAGGATAGAACCCAAAAGGCCTCTTCAGAGGCTGGTTTAACATGTTTGGAGGGCTCAAGACCCTTATTATTATGGGTCTTTTCTTAATGGGCACCTGTCTCATCCTCCCTTGCCTGCTGCTTCTGGTAATACACACAGTCACATCCTCCCTGGAGGTCATAGTAGAACAAAAAAAAACACAGCCAAAATGTTCTCACTATGACAATACCAGACCGTAGACCAAAAGCCAGCTAAAGATGATGTTGTTTGACCAGGCCATCTAAGGCCTTGGTCATGCATCAAAGGGGGCAATGAGGCACCCAGCTGTGGCTGTTAGGCACCCATACTTGCCATGCTGTGCCCATCTCTGTTATCATACTTACCCAGCTGCATCCCCATCCTGCCAGACACTGCTGTAACACCCCTCCCCTGCCAGACACTGCAGTAATGGAATTTTACACCCTCACCCTCTACCGTGCTGTGAAACCCAGAAGAAATGTGCCATAGAAAAAACTGCCCTGCTCCATTTGGGGCTCAGCCTTTGTGACAGCAGTCCACTGAGCCACTGCTGGTATCAATAAACTCTGCTTCTTGACTCAAGCCTTGGTGTTTCCTGCCTCTCCCTGTGAGTTCACACTAACATACTGCAACAGTATGATACCACCAAAGGAAAATAACAACCCTCAAGTTCTAGATCCTATAGAACAGGAAGTCCTTGAAATGACTGACAAAGAATTTCCAGCAACAATTCTAAGGAAACTAATGAGATACAAGAGAACTCACTTAGACAACACAACAAAATGAGAAAAAGTATACAGTACCTGAAAGAAGAAGTGTACAAAGAAATCAATGCCCTGAAGAAGAATGTAGCAGAGCTTGTGGAGCTGAAGGATCCATTCAATGAAACAAAACACACAAAAGAAAGTTTAACCAGCAGGCTAGAACAAGCAGAAGAGAGAATCTTTGACCTTGAAAATGGTCTGTTTGAAATATCACAAGTGGTCCAAAAAAGAAAAAAGAATTTTAAAAATTGAAGAAAATCTAAGAGATAATGGACAACTCTAAGCATTCAAATATACAAATCATGGGTATTCGAGAGGGGGAGGAAAAAGGAAATGGCATTGAAAACATATTCAATGAAATAATAGAAGAAAAATTCCCAGGTATAGGGAAAGATACAGCTCTTCAGATTCAGGAAGCTCAAAGATCCCCAAACAGATTGAACCCAAAAAAGTCCTGTCCAAGACATGTTACAGTCAAACTAGCAAAACTCAAAGACAAAGAGAGAATGTTAAAAGCTGCAAGAGAAGCATCAAGTCACCTATAAGGGAGGCCCAATTAGACTAACATCAGACTTTTCATCAGAAACCCTAAAAGCCAGAGAAGAATGAGGTGATATATTTAAAACAGTAAAAGACAAAAATTGCCAGCCAAGACTGCTTTACCCCGTAAGGCTATCCTTCCCAAATGAAGGACAAACAGTATATTTCTCAGACAACAAAAACTGAAAGAGTTCACTACCACAAGACCAGCCTTACAAGAAATTATCAAGGGAGTACTGGGTCTGGTACCTGCAAAACAACCATCACTACCATGAATACTCAAGAAAGAGCAAATCCCACCAGTAAAATAAAACTGCTAACAATAAAGAGAAAAAACATCTACCATCCTAAGAAACCAACAAACACAGAAGACAAACAGTAAATCAGAAAGAAAGAAACAAAAGACACTTAAGACATCCAAACAAAAATCAGTAAAATGCCAGGAGTAAATCAATACCTTTCAATAATAACTCTTAATGTAAAAGGACTAAATTCACCACTCAAAAGACACAGATTGACTGAATGGATTAAAAAGATGCACCCAACAATATGCTGCCATCAAGAGACCCACCTCACCTGTAAAGACACACATAGACTAAGAGTAAAAGGATGGAAAAAGATATACCATGCAAATAGAAATGAAAAATGAGCTGCAGTAGCTATTCTTATATCAGATAAAACAGACTTCAAACCAAAATCCATAAAAAGAGATAAAGAAGGCCATTATATAATGATAAGAGGAGTTATCCATCAAGAAGGCATAGCAATCATAAATATATATGCACCCAACATTGGAGCAGCTGGATTTATAAAGCAAATACTATTAGACCTAAAGAATGAGATTGACACTAATACCATAATAGCAGGAGACCTGAACACCCCACTCTCAACATTGGACAGATCATCTAGGCCAAAAAATCAACAGAGAAATACAAGATCTAAACAATACTCTAGACCAATTGGACATGACAGATACCTACAGAACATTCCATCCAACAACCTCAGAATATTCATTCTTCTCATCAGCACATGGAACATTCTCCAGGATAGATCACATGTTAGGTCTCAAATCAAGTCTCAAGAAATTCAAAAGAATTGGAACTATTCCATGTATTTTTTCAGATCACATTAGATTAAAATTAGAAATCAATAATAAATGGAACTCTGGAAACTATAAAAATACACAGAAATTAAACAACATTCTACTTAATGATTTATGGGTCCAAGAAGAAATTAAACAGGAAATGAAAAAATTTATCAAAACTAATTAATATAATGACACATCATACCAAAACCTGTGAGATACTGCAAAAGCAGTATCACACATTAAATGCTTACCACATTAAATGCTTACTTCAGAAGAATGGAAAGATGGCAAGTAAACAACCTAACACTTCACCTTAAAGAAATAGAAAAACAAGAACAATCCAAACCCAAAGTTAGTATATGAAAAGCAATAATTAAGATCAGAGCAGAAATAAATGAAATAGAGACCCAAAAAATGATACAAAAGATCATTGAAACAAACAGTTGGCTTTTTGAAAAGATAAATAGAATTGACAAGCAATTGGCAAGGCAAACTAAAAAGAAAAGACCCAAGTAACAAAAATTACAAGTGAAAAAGATGATATTACAACTGATACCTCAGAAATACAAGGAATCATTACAGAACAACTATATGCCAACCAATTTGAAAATCTGGAGGAAATGGATAAATTTCTGGACATACATACACAAACTACCAAGACTGAACCAAGAAGATATAGAAAATCTGAACAGACCAATAACAATAAAAGAGATTGAAGCTGTTATGAGAAGGCTCCCAACAAAGGTCCTCCCAGGACTGGGTGGCTTCACTGCAGAATTCTACCAAACCTTCAAAGAGGAATTGATACCAATTATCTACAAACTATTCCAAAAAATTGAAACAGAGACCATTCTCCCAAACTCATTCTATGGGCAAACATCACCCTGATACCAAAACCAGACAAAGACACAACAAAAAAAAGAAAACTATAGGCCAATATCCTTGATGAATAGATGCAAAAATCCTCAATAAAATATTAGCTAACAGAACACAGTAACACATACACAAAATTATACACCATGATCAAGTGGATTCATCCCAGGATGCAAGGTTGGTTCAACATACACAAATCAATAAAGGTGATACACCACATCAACAAAATCAAGGACAAAAACCATATGATCATCTCTATAGATGCTGAAAAAGCATTTGACAAAATTCAACATTCATTCATGATAAATACTCTCTATAAGTGGGGTACAGACAAAAAGTATCTCATCACAATTAAAGCCATATATGATAAGCCCACTGCCTAGATCATCCTGAATGGGGCAAAGCTGAAAGCTTTTCCCTTAAGAACAGGAACAGGACAAGGATGCCCACTCTCACCACTCCTATTCAACATAGTGCTGGAAGTACTAGGCAAAGCAATCAGAGAAGAGAAGGAAATACAGGGCCTCCAGATTGGAAAAGATGAAGTCAAACTGTCCCTCTTTGCAGATGACATGATCCTATATATCGAACAGCCTAAAGCCTCTAGAAAAAAACTCTTGGAGTTGATAAATGATTTCAGCAAAGTAGCAGGATACAAAATCAACACACAAAAATCAGTAGCATTTCTATTCTCCAATAGTGAGCATGCAGAAAGAGAAATCAAGAAAGGTAGCCCATTTACAATAGTCACCACAAAATAAAATAGGAAAAAAGTTAACCAAGGATGTGAAAAATCTCTATGACAAGAACTACAAACCACTGCTGAGAGAAATTAAAGAGGACACAAGAAGATGGAAAGATATCCCATGCTCTTGGATTGGAAGAAACAACATTGTGAAAATGCCCATACTACCCAAAGTCATCTACAGATTCAATGCAATCCCCATCAAAATTCCAATGACATTCTTCTCAGAAATGGAAAAAAACCATCCTAACATTCATATGGAATAACAAAAGACCACAAATAGCCAAGCAATCCTGAGCAAAAAAAATAAAGCTGGGGGCATAACACTACCAGACTTTAAACTATTCTACAAAGCTATAGTAACCAAAACAGCATGGTACTGGCACAAAAATAGGCACACAGATCAATGGAACAGAACAGAAAATCCAGAAATCAATCCATACACCTAAAGCCATATGATATTTGATAAAGGCACCAAGTCTAGAAACTGGAGAAAAGACTGCCTCTTCAGCAAATGGTGCTGGGAAAACTGGATATTCATATGTAGGAGAAATGAAACTAGACCCATACCTCTCACTATATACCAAAATCAACTCAACATGGATTAAAGAATTAAATATACACCCTGAAACAATAAAACTTCTTAAAGAAAACATAGGAGAAACACTCCAGGAAGTAGGACTGGACACAGACTTCATAAGTACAACCCCCAAAAGCACAGGCAACCAAAGGAAAAATAAACAAATGGGATTATATCAAACTAAAAAGCTTCTGCACAGCAAAAGAAGCAATTAACAGAGTGAAAAGACAACCAACAGAGTGGGAGAAAATATTTGCAAAATATACATCTGACAAAGGATTAACACTTAGAACATACAAGGAACTCAAACAACTTAACAGTAAAAAAACAAGTAACCCGATGAAAAAATGGGCAAAAGAGCTAAATAGGCATTTCTCTAAGGAAGACCTAGGAATGGCCAACAGACCTATGAAAAAATGCTCATCATCACTCGGCATTCGGGAAATGCAAATCAAAACCACACCAAGATACCATCTTACCACAGTTAGGATGGCTAATATCCAAAAAACTGTC
>NW_007728292.1:270380-307063 GCF_000696425.1 Galeopterus variegatus | reverse complement strand
TGTTGGTGGGACTGCAAAATGGTGCAGCCTCTATGGAAAATGGTATGGAGGTTCCTCAAACAATTGCAGATAGATCTACCATATGACCCAGCTATCCCACTGCTGGGAATATACCCAGAGGAATGGAAATCATCAAGTCGAAGGTATACCTGTTCCCCAATATTCATCGCAGCACTATTTACAATAGCTAAGAGTTGGAACCAGCCCAACTGTCCATCATCAGATGAGTGGATATGCAAAATGTGGTATATCTACACAATGGAATTCTACTCTGCTATAAAAAAAAAATGAAATACTGCCATTTGCAACAACATGGATGGACCCAGAGAGAATTATTTTAAGTGAAACAAGTCAGACACAGAAAGAGAAATATCACATGTTCTCACTTATTTGTGGGAGCTAAAAATAAATAAATAAATACACAATTAAACTAGGCAGGGGAGGGAAGAAGACACAACGATTACAGTTCCTTGAAGTTGATACGACAAGCAAACAGAAAGGAGATTTTTTGGAGGGAGGGGGGAGAGCGAGGAGGGAGGGAGGTTTCAGTGATGGGCCACAGTAATCAACCACACTGCATACTGACAACATAAAATTAAATTTAGAAGAGAAAAAAAAGAATGTATCTTAGAATCTTCCCTGTGTGAAACAAGCTTGTCTGCACAGGGAAGAAATCAAGATATTGGCCTCATTCACAAGCAACAGAGATTGGAAGTCCCTTATTTTTAATAATTATTTCTTATATTTGTACGAATGATTTTCAGGTAACAAGGTGATTTCCTATGAACCCAATATTCTAAAGGTGAAAACTTGGAGGCCAGAATTAGAATTTGGGAGTTGATGCATTATAAGGCCATTACTTATTCCTAAGCAAGAATAATAAGCAATGAAAATTGTGTTTGAGAAAATTTTTTCTAGCATTTTTATATAGAACCGTTTGAATCAAAGAATCTTGGAACTGGTAAAACAAGGCAAATTGTAAAGCAGGTGGAAAATGCCAAGGCAAATGATAAGAATCTGAGAGGTGTGGCTGGAAAAGTATCCACAGGATTTATCATCTAATTAGATATAGTAAAGGAGAAAAGTCAAAATGGGCATTATCTTTGTTTTCTATTGCTGCTATAACAAATGACCACAAATCTGATGACTTAAAACAACACAAGTGTATTATCTTACAGATCTGTAGGTTAAAAGTCTATGTGGGCCTCACTGGGTTAAAATCAAGGTGTGGGCAAGGCTGCATTCCGTTCTGGAGGCTCAAGGGGAGAATCTATTTCCTTGACTTTTCCAGCTTCAGAGACCACCTGCATTCCTTGGCTCATGGCCTCCTTCTTCCTTCTCCAAAGTCAGCAGACTTGCATCTCTCTGTGCCATTTTTCCTCTTCTGCCTCCGCCTCCACTTTTAAGGACCCTTGTGATTACATTGGGTCTAACCAGATAATTCAAGATAATCTCCCTATTTAATTAATTCCTCTGCAACCTTAATTCCATCTGCAACTGTAATTCCCCTTTGCCATGTAATCTAACATATACACAGATTCTAGGTATTAGGATGTAGACATCTTTGGGGGTGGGGAGCACTATTCTGCCTACCACCCACTTCAAAGTTTAGAAATTGAGAGTTCTAAAGGACTGTATTGCCACTGATGATGATGGAGAAGATGAGAGGAATTCATTCGGATGAGAAGACAACAAGGTTTTGTCAAGTTACATAGAGTGCCCAAATGGCAATGTTCTCAGAGCTTTTGGTCTTGAGGGTCTGGATCTCAGGAGGCACATTATGATTAGGGACATGAGTTTAGGGAGCCTTACACCTGGAGGTAAAGTCTGAAAGCCCTTGGAGGGCATTGTTTTAGAAAAAGAATAGCACAAGGATGAGAAGCTAATAGAGGAAGTGCCCTCCCTCATCACCTCTTACATAAGCTCAACATGGGGCAAACACTCATTCTTCAGAGAAATGAAAGGAACCAAGAAAGGACACAGAGGGGCCTGAAGACAGTGCAACAAAATTCCAAAGGAGACCATATAGCTGGTCCCCTCAACCACATCTGTGGCCCAGATGTTCCATGTAACCAGAGCATATGCCCACACCAAAAAGCCGGCATTATATGCTCCACGAGGTCTGTGGCCAATGTAAAAGTGTGGAGGAACCCGTTTACATGACAAACTGAGTTTGCTATTTGTGTCACATCAAAGCCAAGGCCTCAACGAATTACTGCTCTCTGAGGTCATTTAATTATGATTAAGTGAACTAAGAACCAGTGTAAATGGCATTTTATACTCCAGTGAATTAAGGTATGAGATGTAGCTGAAGTGAATAAGATTTATGGCCCAAAGTCATGCAACCTTACAGTAATTTCATGACACTTTTACTATGAGGCAAGCAATGCCAGTTCTCAAAATAATTAAAAGTACATACCAGCTCCAAGGCTAGGCTTCAGGCATTTATGGGAAGCCAGGAGACAGAATGAGGAGCAGATTTCTTTGTGACTAATTTACTCTGGACAGCAGCAGCTGTTTCTTTCACCTGCAACAAACATCTCAATTAGGGTGGGAAGACTGACCCTGAGCAAGTCGTGCTGGCCCTAGGAGGTCAGATCACATCACACATTTCTAGGAGCCAGGTTCCTCCCCAAATGAGTCAGTCCCTCACCCAAATGAGAAATGCTTCATAGACAAGCAGCTTTTCAAATCCGTAGGCTCATACACCACTACCCTCTGCAGATCTCTTTAAGCCCTTGAGGAGATTACCTTAGTCTGGGTTACCATCCATGGCAAGAAATCACTGTCTGCAGATCCCAAGGGAACCGGCAGAGTGGGACATGGGTCGGCCAGAATGTGCCCCATTTACCTTGGGCACCTTGTTCACTGTTGCAGCCATCCCTTGTTTTCTGGTACTTCTGCTTCTTCAGGTTGATGCAGCTATTGGCATCTTCCTGGCTTTGATCTTGTACCCACTTCAGGGCCTATGATCTCACCTCTCCCATTCACTGAGGTGGGTCCCATGGGCAAATCCCATGAGTCAACCAGGTAAGGGAAGAACTCCATTACCTTTAGCTTCTCAGATTTCCAAATTAGGAACCTCCAAATTTGAGGATGGATCTTTGCCATCACAATCAGTTAAATTCAAATATGGGACAGGATCTTCTCTTTGCAGCTCCCGACATTTATGACAGTGCCTGATTTTATCAGGCATAAAGAAGACAAGGGGGCAGGAAGAGTGTTATTAACCTATAGTCATTGAATAAAACAATATATTTTTATTTATCAGACCAGATGAGTTGAAGAACTTGGCTATTGAAATCCTCTCCTAACTAACCTCCCCAGCTTCAATCTTGCCCCACTCTAACTCAGTCTCCCTCTGTCAACTGAGTAATTTTTCTAAATGAAAAATCAATTCAAGTCACTTTCTGCCCAGAACCTTTCAGTGGATCCCCATTACGTGCTGGATAAAGTCTACACTCTTTAGCAGAGTGTAACAGCAGAGCTTCCCAAATAGTGTGCCCTAAATGGATTACAGATGTACCTGGATACTGATCTCCTCAGCCCTAGGGAGAGGCCTGGTGTAGCTGAGCTCCAGAGACCTTGGCCTTAGGAAGAGCAGTTTTTCAACCTGTGAAAAAGGTTGGAAAGACACCTTCGAAAAGTTGGTGCCTCTCTCTCTCTCTCTAATCTTCTATTTAGCTTCTAAATATACGACACACACAGAGACATACACACATATTCACATTTTTTTTCTTGATACATGAATACATAGATGCTTTGCCAGTGGTTCTGAACATTATAATGCATCAGAATCACCAAGAGAACCAATTAAAATGCAGATTCATAGACCTCCACCATAGAGATTAGTAGTCTCTATGGGAATATGCATTTTTAAGAAGCAGCCTGTGTAACTCTGATGCATATGGTCTATGGACCACATTTGGAGAATTACAGCCCATTGTAGCAATACTAGAACATACCATAATTCTCTGAATGCACGTGTTCTCTCCTTTGTCTTTGCCCATGATGTTCCGTGTGCCTGGAATGATTATCCCTCATCTGTTCACCTTGTTTATCCTCCAGGGCTATGCTTAGATCTTATATCCTCTGGAAAGCTTTCCCTGACTCCCAAGGCCATATTAGGTGTCCCTCCTATATTCTCATAGGCACCATACTTCTCTTGTAGCATTTAAATGATTCCCGGCCTATAAGTTTCATAGGGGTGGAGATCATGCCAATCATGCTTACCATTTTATCGCTAACATACTCTGGCCTATAACCTAGTTCATAGTAGGCATTCAGTAAAAATTTAAATTAATGCTTTGTCTTGAATGCAGTTTCCAAAAGAAGCCTAACATCGATTGGCCATTTGAAATCTAGGTGTGATAACCTCTGTCAGCCTCAAGATAGAGCAAGCCACCCATCTACCTCAAGATTTAGAAAGCCAGAAATCCAACTCTTCCCATGTGCTAGTTTGTATGGACATTCTTTGTGTTTTGTAGCAAAACTGCTGCTGCTACTTCCAAAAGTTTCACCCTCTACAGATGGCACCTCTTACCACTTCTAAGCCCCAGAGGTATATCAAAAGAACTTCTTTGTCATCCCTGACACAGCTTTCCATTCACCAGCCTCCTGACACTGGATTTCACTGTACAGTGTATTAGTCCGTTTTGTGTTGCTATAACAGAATACCCGAGACTGGGAAATTCATAAAGAACAGAGGTTTATTTGGCTTACGATTCTGGGACAGCTGCATCTGGCATGGGCCTCAGGCTGCTTCTACTCATGATGAAAAGTGGCAGACAGCTGGCGGGTACAAGCAGATCACATGGTGAGAGGAAGCAAGAGAGAGAGAGGAGGTGCCAGGGTCTTTTAAGAAACCAGCTCTCGTGGGAACTAACCTCAGCGAGAACTCACTCACTACCCCTTTCCCCCAGGGAGAGCATTAACCCATTCTTGAGGGATCCGCCCCTATGACTCAAACAGCTCCCAACACTCCCACATTGGGGATCAGATTTCCACGAGTTTTGGGGGGACAACATGCCCAAACTCTATCACACAGTATCCCTCAGAAATATTTTTCTTTCTTTCTGGCTTTCTTTCTGAATGATTTTCTCCTATCCCAACCAGGGACAACATTTCACTGTCACCTAAACCAGAGGTTTATGAGGCACTCCCAAGGTCCTTTCACCCTCTCTATTAGCAGGGGTACCAGTTTTAGAGTAAACTGGTTTGCCCAGGACATGCCCACTTTTAGCACTGAAAGTGCCCCATCCTAGGAAAACCCTCAGTCCTGGGCAAATTGGAATGGCTCGTCAACCTAACTTTACATTTACAACAGTAACTTGTTCCCCAACTCCTCAGATAAGAAAATGTAGAATAGTCATCCCTGGAACCAATAGTGGAGCTTCAGTCAAGATTCCCCAAAATTGCACTGGGATCACTATTTCCATACCATTATCGATGCTACTCCGTCTTGCCTGTTTTCCCTATCTCTCACAAGTACACACAATTTACACAGTAAGAAGCAGTGTTTGACTTACCTGCCCTGGGCCTGATCTCACTGCTTCTGACCCAGGCTTCATTTCATGCATGACTTCTGGGCAGAGATTTTTTTGTTTGCTTTTTTTGCAATTTTTAAAAATTGAGATAAAAATTTGCCATTTAAATCAATTTTAGTGGGTTTTTCTTTAAGTATATTCACGATGTTATGCAACGATCATCACTCTCTAATTCCAGAACATTTTTATCACCCCAAAAAGAAACCCCATAACTGGACAGAGATGTTTAAGGTCCTCCTCCACTATTAAATAAACCTGTTCTTCAAAAGTGACAATGAAAATAAAAACAATAGATCCTGCGTTTCCAATTGTTTATCTAATAAATGGAATAGCATATACCTATCCAACATGCCTGGTCCCCTCTGCCACCAAAAAAATCACATTTGAGAATAGAATAACAAATATAATAATTTCTTACATTGAAATGCATCATATAAATAATAATAATAACCATTCCTATTTATATGCTGCCTTACAGCTTAGAAGAGGTTTTCACATACTTTATCTTGTTTGATAATACACATACAACTCTTAGACTCATGCAAGGTCTCACAGCTGGTTGCGAGCAGAGCCAAACCAAACCACTGGCTTGACTCCTAGTCGAGTGCTCTTCCCCAACTCTATACTGCCTCTGTAGCTGGGCTGATTGTTGGCCCAGCCACTGTTTATGGGGCCAATCCTTATTCTGATATAAAGCTGACTGACATTTGATAGGACTCTAACTCCTGAACTTAGCTTTATTTGCCCATGCAAATTCTAACCAGGCAGATGGGCAACTGAGGATGACATCTAAGACGGAGTTATGGCCAAAGCTGAAAGCCCAACTAGGTACCCCCACCCTGAGGACAAGGTGAACACATGCCCAGGAGAACAGACATCATTGGAAGAGCCCAACCTCCCCCCAGCCATGCATTTCTCCTCTTTAGAGGTCACACAAACTAAAATAGACTCATTTGGATTTCCTTTGATGTTGGGATTTCCTTAGCCTCTTCTAGAGGTACTAACAGAAGTCAGAAGACCACATGAAAATAATGACATTGGTCCCTCATATCTGCCCCAGGTTTTATGGTTTACAAGGCCTTTTCACATGTATTATGGTTATTTAATCCTTTCAACATCCCTGAGAGGTAGGTTAGCATTATCCCCATTTAACAGAAAAGGCATTTGAGGAACTTTCTGTACCATCTTCATTATTTTTCTGTCACTCTAAAACTGTTCTAAACATAATGTTTATAGTTTTTAAATGCAAATCTCAAAATAAACACTGTTCGTGGAAGTAGAGAAAAAAAATAGACAAAACCAAAACAAGGCAATTGAGACCCAGAGGGGTAACCAGATATGCCTTTTGTCCCATAGTTAGTAGGTACAAGAGCCAAGAGTCAAAGACAGGTGTCTTGATAAGGCCACACTTTATGTATTCAGCTCCTATCCAGTCAAGACTTGGCAAGAGAATTAGTCTTCTGAGACATTTTTGTGATGGTTAGCTATGGGCTATCCCAGAGCCCCAGGAAGTTTTATCTCTTTAAGATCCCAGCCCCCAATTCTAAGGTACCCAGTGCTTTGATATTGCAAATATATTTGCCACCTCCATGCCCCAAATCAGGCCTTTCCCAGCAAGTTTTTCATAGACATAGTGGTAGAACTAAAGAAATAAAATTTCCAAATACATTCTAAGCTGCAATTTTAACCTCCCGCTCCACCTTTAGGTAAGCGTGCCATCCCATCTGGCGTCTTGGCAACCATACTTCTAACTTTCTGCTGGTTTATAGAGGGTAAGTGTGCCTCCCCAAGTTCCAAAGTCCTTACAAAGAAGAGGCAGTCAGACTTTAAACCGATAACTGGTTCTGTTGTTTAGTTTATGACCAGAGACCTGGCTCCAGCTCTGGCTCTTGGCTGGCCTCTGTTCACAGAAAGAAGGAAACTAGTTTTTCATCCTGTTTCCAAAGTCCGATCTAACTGTCTGCACGCAAATTCCATGACGGAGTTAGGCACTTCGGGCAGCAACAGGTGGAAAGTGTTTCATTCCTGATGGGAATTCCTGGGCCCAAATCCCAAGCCCCTCCTCTTTTCTCAGCAGCTCACAAGCCCCTGCTCTCTGACTGCCCGGCCAGCTCCTAAGCAAAGCAAACAGAATCCCAGCTCAGTCTAGCCCCAGCACCATCTCCCTTAAGTGCTGACTCCTTACCTGACTTGGGAACCAAGATCTCCCAGGAATTCATTCTTGGCTTAGCTATGTGTGGCAGTGGCAAACGCTCTGGGCTGGAAATGAGCAGCTCAAGACACTAGGCCTACACTTACCTCAAATCACTTCTTTTGTGGCCTAAGTTTCCTTATCCAGAAAGCAAAGATAACAATGATTTCCTAGCCTTCCTCCATAGGGTTTTGCATAGAAAATTTAAAATCCTATCCAAAAACAAATGACATAATGGAATACTACTCAGCCATTAAAAAGAATGAAATTCTGGGCCAAACCCATGGCTCACTCAGGAGAGCGCAGCACTGGGAGTGCCGCGGCCGCAGGTTCAGATCCTATATAAGGAATGGCCAGTGCGCTCACTTGCTGAGCACAGTGCGGGCAACACCAAGCCAAGGGTTCCGATCCACTTACTGGTCACAAAAAAAAAAAAAAAAAAAAAAAAAGGAATGGAAATCATCATGTCGAAGGGCACCTATACTTCCATGTTCATCACAGCTCTATTTACAATAGCCAAGATATGGAACGAACCTAAATGTCCATCTGTGGATTACTGGATAAAGGAAATGTGGTCTATGTATATAATGGAATGCTACTCCGCCACAAAAAAGCAAGAAATTCTACCATTTGCAGCAGCACGGATGAGCCTGGAGAAAATTTTAAGTGAAACAACCAGTTACAGAAAGAGAAATAACACATATCCTCACTCATAAATTGGAATTGAATTAACAAATAAACAAACAATAAAGAGAGACAGAGAGAGAAAGAAAGAAACAACAATCACTTTTAGAAAGAGAGAAAAGAACTGTGGTTACTAGAGGTGGAAAAAGGGAGGGGTGGGGTGAGGGAGGGGAACTAATGAGGAATTGGTTAATGGACACAAAGAATGATTGCATATTGTAATAATGAATAAGCTAACTATCCTGATCTGACCATCACACATTGTATTGAAAATCAATGTTGTACCCCACATGTATGTATAATAAATTATCTAAACAAAAAAAAGTATGGAATAAACTTGCTCAGCCCACAATCCCCCAGCCCCAGCCCCAGGGCCTAGTCAGTCCCTGGCTAGGACATAAGGGTGCTCTAAGAAGTACAATCGAGCAGTTAGGACTTGTGTTGTCTTCCCAGGCCCCATCCTCCACTCCATTCCCTCAGTCTGAAGATTATCTAAATTGAGGCTGATGGGGGTGGCATGTAAAGAATGTGTGAGGGGGGTGCTTCCCCAGCAGACAAGAGAAAAGTCTGGGCATGAGTCCATATATGTATGAGCTAGCATCAGAGTAGATGGACTTGGGGATGTAAAGAGCATATGGACCAATGTGCCCAACATGTGTGAATCATAACCATGTACAAAGCACAGTAGTGCCCACCCTCACCCAGCCCTCTTTTATATCTACTATTAACCCAATCCTCCAAAAAGACCAGCCTTTGCTGAGGCTTGTGCAAGAAGAATATCCCTGCTTCTCATTGTGATCCTTAGCTGCAGTCTGTGAAGACAGCCGAGGAGCCCAAGTTCTGCCCTCCAAGAGCTCATATCTTTAATAGGGGAAAGAGACACCCATGGACTTTAAGAAGTGACTCACAATTTAAGACATGTTTTGAGGCATCCAATGGATGCCTAGGTGGAGGTTCCACCAGCCAATTGAATATGTGGATCTGAGGCTCAAGAAGAAGGTCAGGTCTGGAGGTAGAGATTTGAGATTCATCTTGAAAGAGATCATTGTTGAAGCTATGGGAGTAAATAAGATCTCTCAGAGATCTGAGGGATACCATCTACTGCAAGAATGGAAGAGAGCCAAGGATGAACTCTTGGGCCCAATGACTTTGAGAAATGGGAGGAAGTAGAATGGTTCAATCAAGGAGACTGAAAAAGAGTAGTCAGAAAGTAGATGGAGAACCAAGAGAATATCATCATGAAAATCAAGGGAGGAGAGTTAGAGGGTGAGTACTGGGAAAAGTGGTCAAGGAAATGAGCACATAATAAGGGCTATTTGATTTGGTGACCTTTAAGAGGGTAGTTTCAATCAAGCCTTGAGGGCAAAATCTAGATAGTGGAGAACTAAGGCCTAAGAGGTAAGGTAGCCAGAGCTGGTACCCAGGTTTGAAATATTTGCAGGTCAATGACAGGATGGAGGGAGTAGCCAGATTATTATACGCATCAAGGCCAAACCAGTACTTTCAAGGATAGCTAGACCTGAACCTATCTGTCTTCCCTGTCACTTTCCTGTCAAAGTCACTGTAGGCTCCTTGGTTTCCCTGTCTTCTTCTGAACCTATCCTGCTGCCTGCCTTGTCCTATCCTATTTCTAATAAACTACCAAGAATTTGACTGAAGAAATACAGAACCACTGCAAATATTTGCCCTCTGGCCCCAACTGGGATCTGCCTATTGCCCAACATACTTTTTGGTCATCTCATGTTCACTCCCCAAAGCAATGGTTTCAATTCCTTTCCACTTTCCTTAGCACACCGGCCTCCACCCACTCTTTCTTGGCAGATGATCTCACCTCCTGCTGTACGTAAAAGATAGTCTTATCAAGCCCAAACTCACCCCATTGTACCTCGAATATCTCAAACTTTATATCCTTGCTCTCATTCTCCTCCTTAGCTCCAGTCTTTGAGAACACCAGCAACCCAACCCATGCCTCAATTCAGTTCCCACCAGTCCTCCTCCAGAGCTCTATCCCCTCTTTTTATCCCTTCTCAGATTGATTCCGATGCGTGTATCTTGTCTCCCCAGTGAGACCCTGGCCTCTTTGTGGCAGAGACTGTGTTACACTGTTCCATAGCTTCTACAGCAAAGCTTATAAAGAGCAATTGACTTGAGAGAGCAACCTGATTTCAATTCACGGTAAATCCTTGGGAAATCATAGCTTCTGAGAAGCAATTTAGCACAATGGTTAAAAATACATACTTTGGAGCCAAAGTACCTGGATTAGAATCCTGGCTTCAGCATTACTAGCTGTATGATCTTGGGCAATTCACCTTTTCCCCAACATTTTATTATAAAAATTTTTAAACATATACAAAAGTTGAAAGAATTTCACAGTGAACACCTATACATCCACCACTAGATTCTACCATTAACATTTTACTATACTTGCTTTATTATATAATCCATCTATCCATCCATCAAACCATCCTTTTGTTGTTGTTGTATCTCATAGTAAGTGGCAGACATCAATACACTTCCCCCTAAACACTTTAACATGCATATCACCAACTAGAATTTAGTATAATACATAATTTGACTTCTCTGTACCTCAGTTTCTTCATCTGTAAAACAGAGATAATAATAGTACCTACCTCAAAAAATTGGGGGGAGGGTTAATATGTGTAAACACTTACAATAGTGCCTGCATATGGAAAGCACTCAAAAAAATGTCAGTTCTTATTGTTATTACTCTAGCAAATCCCATCCCCCCAACTGTCCGAGAAAAGCAGGCCAGCCAACCAGCATTACATCTCTTCCTTCCTCTCTTACACCCACATACACATAAATCCATGAATTTTCTCATGGGTCTCTGGGATCCCCACACCAATAGGAGTTTGTCCTTGCTCCCAAAGACACAACTTTCTCTACCCTTCACTCTCCACACCCCTATGTACTCAGTCACCTTGACCTGAAACCAAGGAGCTTCCTTCTTGGCTGTGTGACTCCTTTGTCATCTCTCTTTGATGCACACTGGCTAGGGGCACTTGGAGAGAGAACATTTGCAAAAGGCTAAAGAGGTCTTTGTCAAAGGAAGTGTCTTTCTCCTACACAACACTGCCCTTGATTTTGTTTCAAATCACAATCTGGTCTAACCTGAAAATCACAGGTGGGGGAAAAGACTGAACACAATATTTCCCCTGTAAGCCAATAAGCTTACAAGAAGGGGGTGGCATAGACTATGACTGACGTCATCTCTCCTCTCTTCAAGAGGAACCATATTGCTAAGAGACTTGTCTAACAACCTAATCACATTCCCTGTTATTATATATAACTGAGTAGAAAAATCCTTAATCTGAAAGAACACAATCTACCAGCTGCCCTGGACAATTTTCTCTCTGGGCCCCATCGCCACATCTCTTCTTGACTAAATTATATGTGGTAAAGAGAATTCTAAGACGGTCCCCGCTAGATTCCCAGCCCCTCACATACACATCTTCTCCCATTTATTCAAACACTAATTTAGGTGCTGCTGTGAGGGGATTTAGCAGATGTAATAAAAGTGCCTAATCAGTTGACTTTAACTTAGGGAGATTATCCTGGGTGAGCCTGACCTACTCAAGTGACAACTTTAAGATAAGTCAGAGATATTCAAAGCAGCAGAGGTTTTCCCATTGGCCTTAGAAAGGCAAACAGCCATATTGTAAACTGCCTGTGGAGGAGGCCACATGGCAAGGACCTGAGGGCAACCTACAGGAGCTAAAAGTGGTTTCCATCTGACAGCTTGAAGGAAAACAGAGACCTCAGTCCTACAATTGCAAGGAAACAAATTGCACCCCAAAATCATTAAGTTTGGATGAGGACCCTAAGCCTCAGATAGGACTGCAGCCACAGCCAGCACCTTGATTTCAGCCTAGTGAGACCATGAGCAGGGGACTCAGCTAATCCTTGCCTGGGCCCTTGGCCTACTGAAACTGTGAGATAATAAATTTGTGTTGTTTTAGGTCACTGACTTTGTGATAATTTGTTACACTGCAATAGAAAACTAAAACAGTGAGGAAAATCCCTCTTCTCCCTTAGTTCACTGAAGACAAGGTTGGAATTTGTCAAAAAGAGTTTTGAGCAGGAAACCAACAGCAAACAAATCAAACATCAGCACAGAGCCAGCTAAGTTTACAGAGCATTGAACTCTGATCCAAAAGTAACTCATGTAGTCCCACAGGTCGGCCTGTCTGACATAGCTAGTGGGACATCCCATCCCAGTTCTTTCTGCTCATATCTCAGCACTGTCTGGGGTAAGACAGTCAACAATAAAGTAAGCCACTCACACTTCGAACCACAAGTTCTGAGCTATGCCCTGCTTTACTTCTGAGGTCTCCCTAGCCTTCAGGAACAGAAAGTCCTTTTCCTTTCCTATCTTGAAGATTACTCTTTGGGGTTAAGAACTCTTCTGCATCAACTCTGAAGTCACTTCTTGAACAAGTCAGAGAGCCTTTCAAGGCTCTGGTCATTGGAAATCCTACCTTCTCTCCTGGCCTGGTCTGCCCTGTCCTGTGGGCCACCAACTGAAGTTTATTCACCAGCCAGTTTGTAAGTTTGTGTTCTTTAATTAATGAAATGAAAACATGTGCTGATTGAGGCTTCACAGAACTGCCTCCTTCTTCCCTCCTTATAAGAGCATACATGCCTCCAGAAGCTGCTTTATTCTCTTAGATCAAGACAACATCTTCAATTTCAGTCTCAAATTCAAATCCAATCCAAAAAACCCATGCGAATTTCCTAAGAGCACACTCAGAAGGTACAATTCCAGTTTGTATCATACTGCTATGGTATAAATAGATGTATCGTACAACCACTGACTGTCAAGAGCTAGAAGAGACCTTACAAATCATCTAACTCTGTGGTGCTCAAGCATGGCTTGTCATCAGAATCCACTGTAGAGCCTGTTTGGTACAGATCCTGCACCCCACACCCAGACATTGGCATTCGGGTTACCTGGTGTACACCTCAGGATTCTGTCCTTAAAAAAAATGTCTCCAAAATTGGTAAAGGGCCACAAAAAATATTTACATTGTGTAATGATAAAATTTTTTTTAAATGTGTCCAGATAATTCTGATGTTCAACTAGGTTTAGAAATCAATATTGCTGTTTTTTTTTTTTTTTTCTTCCCAGGTATGTGCCACTGTGGGTTGCAGAACTGTTGAAGTCTGCCAGCTCCACCTCTTGCTCCATTCACTGTTATCTTACTTTCTGAAACCACAAATGGTAAAAACAATGGTTAGCAATATGATACGAAGAAAAAGAAAGACATTTAATCCTCACAAAAACTCTGTGGTGTGGGAGTATTATTGTCTCCAATTTATAGGTGAGGAATCTGAGGATTAAGTAACCTGTCCAGGGTCACATAGCCAGTAAGCAGTGGAACCAGCAATGAAAATCAAGTTTTCTAAGTCTAGAGTTCCCTTTGCTTCATAATGATTTTGTTAGCCAAGTTGGTAGAAACTTCCAGTGAGGCTGGGGAAAGGGCTGGAGTAGAAGGGAAATATCAGATGGGGACTAGGGACTAACGCAGGGTGAACCTAGAGAGGGGGTCCTCAACCTGGGATGATTTTGCACCCCAGGGGACATTTGGCAATGTTTGGAAACATTTTAAGTTGTCACAACTGGGTGAGAAGCTGCAACTGAATAAGCAGGTGCTACTGGCATCTAGTGGGTAGAGGCCAGGGATGCTGCTAAACATCCTACACTGCACAGGACAGCACATACCTCCCAAAGAATTATCTGGCCCAAAATGTCAAAAGTGCTAAGGTTGAGAAAGCTTGACCTAGAGTGTAGGAAATTGACTGAAGATGAGGAAATATGCTTTTTTTTTTTTAGCTATAAAGAGAAAATGAAATAGAAAATAGGGCAAGGGAGGAATGCCAGGACCCAGGCACCACAATGTTGAGCCCCTGCCTAAAGGGGTCTCAGGTAAACCATGGAGGTTTTTTGCTTAAGAGCCCTAACAGCAATGCTGTAATTCTCCCCTCAACTGGAACATTTGAAAGGGGACTTTAGAACCACAGTTCTCATCACAATTCTAGAAACACTGTCCAAACAAGAATGGGCAAGAATAATTTGCCCTCACAATGAGAGAAGACTCTACTGGCCAGCTACAAAAAAAAAAAAAAAAGGAGAGAGAGGGAGGGAGAAGACTCAGCAGAGAGGGACATGGAGAGAAAGGCAGAAAAACAGAAACAGAGACATGGTCTGTACACAGAGAGTACAATCTTCAGAATATGCACAGGAAATAGCCAAAAGAGATTCCACTCGTATACTCACAGAATAAATAATGTAACTTGGAAAAATTAATCTAAAAGACAAATGTTTCTGAGGTAGGAGGAAACTGAACAGCATCAGGGCCAAGAGATATTTGACCAATGAGCCAGGAGTTGGCCTTCACCTGTGGTCAGTTGCAGGAGTTATTCTGGGACTGCCTGGATAGTCTCAAGTTCCAACTGGGGCACAAGAGAGATCTGGCCCTCTATCCAGGGTTGTAGTCATTAGGAAAAATACCCTGAGGTGGGTAGACTGGCAACAGGAAGCCTAGGGAAGATTTTGAAATATGATCCTGAAGAATCAACCAGCGTGATTGATGAAGACAGATGAAAGAAACTAAATCTGGACTGGAGCAAGCCTGAGGAGGGAAATGGTAGCAGCCTGCATGCATTCGGACTATGTAAACACAACTAAAGGGAATGGAGCTGGCTGGGTAGGGCTGCGGATAGGGGGATCATGGGCAACAGGGTATGGAATCTCAGAGGGACAAAGAACCAAAGAGGGAATTCAGGACATTAATGACCATCTCCACCTGCATTTCAAATGTGTTTGGTCTGGTCTTGGGTCCCGGAAACTACCCTTACAACCAAACTTTCTTTACTCAGAGTTGTTTCTGGGATATAGTCAACTCTCAAGGCTATATAGCACTCTAGGGAAAGACAGGTCCCTCCCAGGTAAGGTGGGCAGAGAAGGCTTCACAAAGGTTGATCGACCGACTCCATTTATTGAACAAATCTTTACCATGAGCCAAAGTGTGCAAAAGATTGTGCTAGGAAATGTTGGGAATACATAGGAAATGCTGAACATGGTCCTTGTCCTCCAATAGCATGTAACTTACTTCGGAAAGCATATCAACAGAGCCATACAACATTAGCTGAATCACTGATAAAGGCAGGTGGTATGTGCAAAGAAGTCCTAGGATGCTCAGACAGTCAGTGGATTTCAGAAAGGGCACTAAGACCTAATGTCCAGAGGGACTTCTTTAAAAAGCTGGTCCTTAAATAATAGGTGGATTTAGTGAAGCTGAAAGAAAAAAAGGAGGGTCTGACTAGGGGAACAGAACAACCAAGAGCATAATTTGGGCATTAAAAAATCTCATTAAGGAATAGGGGTGAGAGGACCCTTCTTGATGCCCCTTAAATCTTTCTATACTGGTGACCATAGAATAGGTTACTTAGCATCTCTGCCTACACATAAGGTCAGCTTTCAAACACTCCTTTACTAAGTTGGATAAAACCTTTTCCTTCCCCTGGCTTGGCCTTGGATTTATTTTTACTTCCTTTCCACAATGGCTTAACTGGCTGGCTCCCCAAGATGGCTTTCTGACGGGTGGATTGCGTTCCATCACCCACCATCTGGGGTTACTAAACGAATAAGTATCTGTCTAGCCATGTTATGTCAGGATGCCTAGAAAGGGCCTGAGTAATTTAATTTCAATAAACATGATGTAGAGATGTGTTCCAGGCCTTCTGCCTGGGGTATGTTAACAGATATTAACCCCAAAAGGAGTTGTGGCCACATCTGAGAGACAACTTGGAGCCTTCAGTAGAAAGGGGGAAGAAAACCCAGTGCCCCTTCTAAATCTGTCTGGTATTTGCAGCCACCAGATTGCAAGAGCTGGTTTTGATTGTTTTCACTGGAAGCACAATGAAAGGACATCAAACTACTTAAAAGAAGATGGTATTTTGCTTTGGTACCTGAGACATATCTTACTCTCAGTGGAAAATCCTTCCATTATACATCAAGTATAGTCAACACTGTAAGACAAGAGATACTGTACTAGAAAGGGGGAGCAGACCAATGGTCTCTCCTACCACAACCTGCAACCTCCCTCTGTGATGACCTGCCTGGCTCCCCGTTCAGATACTCCTCTGTGCCACACAGATATAAGCACTTTGTTCATTCGGTCATTCATTTAATTATTTTTTCAACAATTCTTTATCAAGCACCAGCTATGAACCAGGCACTGTATCAGATACCAGGGATCCAATCAAATGAAACGATTTTGGTTCCTGTCCTCCTGAAGCTTACATTCTAGTGGAGAAGACAGACATTGAAAAATTACATAAATAAATATATACTTACAACCTGTGATCAATGCTATGAAAGAAAAGACCAAAGTGCAGTTGATTTTCATTATTTGCAGCTATAACTCTGTGAAGTTGAAACAAACACTGAATTGGCCAATCCTGAATCATTGTTCCTGAGGAAATAGGGTTAAGTTCCTGCGATCCTCTAGTCACGACATTTTTGTCAATTGATCAGTACATAACCTTATTTTGTGTGTGTTTCTGCTTAAAAACACTTTAATATATATTGTTGATTTATTAACATTAAACTCACAGCCAACAGCTGTAACAACTATAACTAATGCATGAACGAAGCTTACCTAACATACGTATTTCCTCCATAAGGCATATCACAGCGTTCTTGAGCTTAGAAACACTAGACAGCACTTCAGCACTACACACGGGAAGAGGGGATCATTTTAAACAAAGAAATCAACAACAAAAAGCATAAAAAATGCAAAAGACATGACACTAAATAGACCATGAAAAGGTCTCTTGTTAAGAGTATGACAGCTGAACAAGAAGGCAGAACATGGCCTTGTTCAGCCTCAACTGGGACACGTGCTTCAAACAACTCATCATTTTCACTGCTCTGTGCCTGTCCACACATATGGCCTAAGCTCCACGAGTATTGGTTTTGGAGTTACAAATAAATTTTAGCAAATAGGTAAATTTGCAAATACAGAACCCACAAATATTGAGAACCAACTGTACTATGTGAGAGAATAATGGGGGAGAAGCAAGGGAGATCCTGACCTAGCTGAGAAACTGGCATTTGAGCTGAGCTGGATAAGAGAGAAGGGTGAAAAAGAACATTCCAGCATAGAGAACTGTATTAGTTCATTTTGTGTTGCTCTCACAGAATACCTGGACTGGGTAATTTATAAAGAACAGAGGTTTATTTGGCTTATGATTCTGGAACAGCTGCATCTGGCGCGAGCCTCAGGCTGCTTCTACTCATGGCAGAAAGCAGCAGGCAGCCGGTGGGTACAAGCAGATCACAAGGTGAGAGGAAGCCAGAGAGAGAGAGGAGGTGCCAGGGTCTTTTAAACAACAAGCTCTTGCAGGAACTAATAGAGCGAGAACTCACTCAGGGCCTCCTCCCCCAAGGAGAGCACTAATCCATTCATGAGGGATCCGCCCCCATGAATCAGATTTCCACATGAGTTTTGGTGGGGACAACACATCCAAACTCTATCAGGAACAACATGGGCATAGGCTCAAAGTCAGGGAGAAGTTAGGCCTGCTCTCGGGACAAAAAGACCAGTGTGGTTTGAGTCTAGTGAACAAGGAAGAGAGTGCTAGGTGATGAGACTAGAGAGAAAGGTAAGGGCCTATGAAAGACAAAATGCACTGGACAATTAAGAAGATGATTTTATTTAGACTATTGCAATAGGGAGAATGTTCATTAATGGGGAACATCTCAAAGAAAAGGGAGGAAACTCAAGATTTTTATAAAACAAGGGAGTCACTCAGAAAGGATACAGGTGAGTCTTAAGAGTTAGGGATTTCTTAACCATTGCTGCCTTCTGGGAATAAGGATTTAAATAAAATTCAACATTGAATTCAGTCTTGAATTTTGAATTCTGTTCCTCCTTTTGTTCAAAACAAATGAATATAATTTGTTGCTGAACAGCTCAGAGGCAACTATAAACTTCCTGAGTGTGGTGAAACAGAGTCTAAGAAATAGTCTCTCAAGGACTTTTGCTGCTGGTATTCTGTAAAACCATTGAACCATCTGTTGAGAAGTGTCAGCAAAAGGGCCGGCCCATGGCTCACTCGGGAGAGTGCGGTGCTGATAATACCAAGGCCACAGGTTCAGATCCCTATATAGGGATGGCTAATTGGCTCACTAGGGAGAGCGTGGTGCTGACAACACCAAGTCAAGGGTTAAGATCTGCTTACCGGTCATCTTTAAAAAAAAAAAAAAGAAGAAGTGTCAGCAAAGCTCGGTTATTTTAGGTTCCTGAAGATTAGGCATCTTAAAAGAGGGATGTACAAAATGAAAAAAGATAAATATTAATATAAAAAATTGAATAAAAGTAAAGAGTGGGAGTTGAACTCTGAGAGTAACCCATCCAATGGATTCCAAGAGGTTGGTGAAGGAAGATCTTTTGATTACATGGCACCACTTAAGTAGTTTTTTGAAGCTAGAATGTTGCTACTCTTGGTGATGTTGCCCACAGTCTTGGTTACCTCGTATATAAGGGTATGCATGATCCAAACATCTTGCCCAACTTCTTTAGTGATCTAGGCTGCAACTTGTCCAGGGAAAAAGCTGGCCCATGCATGGTCTGCTGTGGTGATGTGTTCTTCTGGATTTATGTCAAGTTATTGGGCTTTAGCTTTCAGGGCTGCTTCAAATCCTGTAGAAAAGGGCAAGCTACAGTCCCAGTAGGGATCTAAGCTGTCAGGTTTTAGTTCTCAGTGGCACCAAGTCACTGGAAGGGAGAAATATTGAAAAGTTATTTTGTAGGGTTGTAGTCAGATATTGAAGAAAACTGGAAGAACTGAAAATTTAGTAAAGATTGATCATTTTGGCAAAGTAACAGTGTTACCAAATTAGGCTCTTGGGGGGAAGAAGATATAACAACTATACTTTCATGAAGTTACTACAACAAGCAAACGGAAAAGACATTCTTGGGGGGGAGGGGAGAGAGGGAGGAGGGAGGGAGGTGTCGGTGATGGGCCATAATAATCATATACAGTGTATATTGACAAAATAAAAATTTAAAAAAAAAAAACAAAAAACAAATTAGGCTCTTGGGTCCCAAAGTCATAGAAATGAATTGCACCCAGCACTAAAGCAAGCAACACTTTATTAAAACAGAAGATAGACTTATGCATAAGGGGGGTAGCTACAGGAAAGCTAGCTCCCCTAGGGGAGCTGTTCAGGGTCTTTAACAGGGAAAGAGGTTAAGGGGTGCAGGCCAGCATCATCATCCTGCACCTTTGGAGGTGGTCCATTCTGCTCTTCCTGGTTGCATCATGGGCACATGCTCAGTTAGGGCTTTGGTCCTTGCGCCTGCTCTGTAGGTCCAAGATGGTGGTGGTGTTCATTATCGTCACCCCAGGAAGGTCATTGTAGCAGTCACCTTGAAGCTTTGTGCACATGTGGAAATTCCTAAGGGGGTCTTAAAGTTAATCTGTAACTTAATTTGTACAATTACAGTAAACAAGTCTTGGGGAGGGGGTTTGCAACTCAGAGAATATCTACACCCTCTTATCTCAGTTTGTTCTATCAGGGCAGGCCATGAGGTTGTCATGTGGTCTGGGGGGCCTCAGGACTGATTAGTGGAAAAGTAACAAAGTGTTCTCTGCAGGGAAAATGGAGTCAGTTTGGTTCACAGGCCTAGCCCTGTTCTGTCTGAACAGGATCCAGTCCAACTTGAAGATAGGTACCAAACTGGTTTTTCCAGAGCTGGGGAGGAAATCAGTGAAATCTCCACCAGACAAGACAAAGTTTGCATACCCATCAGTTGTCTGCAATTTACAAAGAGATGCAAACTAGCTCCAAGACAATGAACAGGGCCAGAATCTGATAACCTAGAAGGATGTGCTGTACTTTTCTTTTTCTTTAATTTTTAAAATTTTTAATTGACACGTAATAATTGTACATGTTTATGGGGTACTGTGTGATATTTCGATACATGTATACAATGTATAATGATCAAATCAGGTCAATCAGCATATTCACTACCTCAAACATTTATCATTTCTTTTTACTGGGAACATTCAAAATCCTCTCTTCTAGCTAATTGAAAGTGTATAATAAACAGTTGTTAACTTTAGTCACTCTACGGCACTATAGAACACTAGATGTTATTCCTCCTATCTAGCCGTAATTTTGTGTCTCTTAACCAACCTCTCACTATCCTCCCTCCCCACTTATAGTTTTCTATCAAAACACAAAATTTATTTCTACCATCTCCCCCCTTTGAATGAAAGATAATCTCAAAGAAAGAGTATTCTTCACCATACAAATACAATTTTATATTAATAAAACTCCATAGATAAGTGATATGAATCCCCAATTAAAAACCACTGGCCTAAAAGATGCTAGGTTCAAATTAAATAAGCAAATTTGCAACTAAGTTAACATTTAAAAAAATAACTGAAATTATAATTGATAACATCATATTGTTGTTTTTGGTTTTTTCCCTGTTGATTTCTATTATCAGGCAAAGCAACGCTAGGGCTCTGATATTTCATGGATAGCAAGGGCATTGACAATTTTCTAGGAACTTCCTGTGTAGCATGCAATTTCTGAAATATTTGTTTTAATAACATTTCACCTATACCAATTTAACTTAGGGAAGGCTAAGCAATCTCCTCTGATTTAACAACTCTTCCCCATGCAATTTATCAATAGTAATATATCAAACAAACACAATTATTTCCAGCACCTCTATTTTATGAGGTGAAATAACAAATCCTTTGTGATTTTTTCAAGAGCCCTCTGGGAAATCTGAAAGACAGTTTTAGGTTCAAAAGATATCATTTAAGATTAGATTCGGGGAAGTCAAAATATCAAAAGTTGTCAGGAGATTTGAACACTTAAGATCACAGGTTACTGAGAGACAACACGTGGCTATATATTTGACCAATTTGCTAATAAAAGACTTGAAAAGTAAACAGAGGAGGTAACAGGATTATAAAGAACTGAAGTTCTTTTCTAAGTAAAATAACTTTTTCTTAAATAATCAAGGACATAATAAAGTCAACATAAATCACAGAAAGTTATTCTGACAAGACAGAGTCTTTGTCTTCTAGGCAGATCACACATGTTGGGAAAATAGAACAATTTGGTCAGGGTCCCCTGCCTTGGAGCTGGTTCAGGGTGTTTCGGTAAACACTATGTGGGTGGAGTGAGTGTACCCACATGGCGCCACTTTGGCTGGTGTTTTATTGCCTCTTATTGCCAGCCCTGCGCCGCCATGTTTTTCCAGACCTGTGGCTTCCAAGGGCCATGTGGCCGGTTGCCTAGCTTATAGACCTGCATGAAGGGGTCTGGTGACCCAGCCTGGCATGTGAAGGGTTTGTGATCCAGTCCGTGAATGGGCTTGAGGGGTCTGGAAGCTCCAGACCTAGCCCTAGCTCAACCATGGGCCCAGTTGGTGCAGGATTACCGGCAGGTAAAAGAACTGTGACAACTAGTGTGGTCGCCTAGCTTTACGATTGGCATCGCGAACAGGATTAAGAGCTAGACAATTGGCGCTGTGAGCAGGATTCGCGACATCAGCATCAGCCTCACAGTAGCAAGACAACACAGAAAGTAAAAAAAAAAAAAAAAACCACTTTTTAATTCTTTTTATTATTATTATTCACTGCTAAGAATCATACACAACCTCTTATTCAGAGCATGCCAATAATATTTTTTAAACTTACATTTTAACAGAGAAAAAATCCAATTCTAGTTTTCCATCATTACCCATATAATATTATATACATGTTCATAATCTCATTTACTAAAAGTAATATTAGCTTATTTGATCAGTAAATTTATATAAATTTAGGAAAAACATACCAAAGTAGAATAAAAATGTATACTTTTATTGAACACTGATAAATCAGAAACAGCATAGCTGTTTTTATTAAACCAAAAATACTAAACCACTCTCATTTGCCAGATTTACCTAAATTTCATGAATTTCATTTTTTTAATATTTGAGTTAATTTCTATAAGAATACATTAGTACATTGAAAATATTCAATACAATATGAATTTCTTAATTTCTAGGAATTTTAGGAACATTCAACTTATACAAGCACTTCTTTATCTCTAAACCAATCAGAATAAAGTTCCTTTAAGAGATTTTATGATCTAATGTGGTAATACTATCCAGAGGTAGAGAAACATCACACACACACAATGAAAGGTAAAGTTCTAAATAAATATTCAGGGGTTTGTGAGAAAATGGCAGACTAGAGGAACCCAAGACATGTTCCTCCCATAGAAGAAGACCAGAACAGACCCGCTACTACCACCACTGCACTCGCCAGTAACATGGTCGAGACCCAGGACCATCACCCACCTTCCCACAGCAGGTTCACACTGCCTCACACTGCTGCCACCACACTGGCACTGTAGCACCAATCAGACTAGCCAGGAACAGGTTCCCTGCCCATGCCACTGCAACAGTCAGGCAGGCCATGTGTGGGACCTCTGCCACAGCCTCTCTCAGTGTGGCAGACATCGCTAGCTATCAGCTAGCCTCACCACCACACCAGCCATGCTTAGGACCCCAGTCCAAGCCTCCTCACTAGCCAGCCCAGCTACACAAGGGACTCCCACCCTAGTCCTGTGCAGTGCAGCTGCTGCCACCATAGCCGTTGCACCATATGGATTAGCTGAGTGTGGGACCCCCTGCTGATGCTGAAGCAGTAGCCAGCCCAGCTGGGCACAGGACCCCCTGCCACAGCCACTTGCAGTGCACTCCCACAGCTGTCCACACCACCATTGCACCAGTCAGAACAGCTGCATGTGGGATCCCTCCCCACAGCACTGCACCAGCCAGATCTGTTGCACAAGGGATCCCCAGCCCAACCTGCTGCACGAGCCAGCCTGGCTGTGTGTGGAGCCCACACCATAGCCACCTGCAACATGGCTGCCACCACCACTGTCACACCAGCCAGACCAGCCATTTGTGGTCTCCCCACCCCCCATTGCTGCTGCATCAGCCAGATCAGCTGTGGGCAAGACTCCCTGCTGACACTGAAGCAGTAGCGAGCCCAGCTGGGTGTGGGACCCTGGCTGCTACTGCCTGCACCACTGTTACCACAACTGCCACTGCTGGCAGCCATACACATCACCACCACTGACACTGCACCAGTCAGATTGGCCATGGGCAGGACCCACGGCTGCCACCATGCATTGACACAGGAAGGGTCACAGATTGAGCCACCAGAAAGAAGGAAAGACAAATGCAGACAACCCAAAGAGTACAGAAACCCAGGATATCCAAATAGTGTACAGGGGAAAATTCCCAGCCACCACCAACCTATACCCCAACCAAGGGAAGCAAAGACCCAGGAGAAGCCTTGGCTTATAGGAACAAGGAAAGAGAAACCTCACCCAGGGTTACAAGGAGATCCAAAATACCCCAGTACACCCATCAGGGTCATGGTACACTAGCCAGGGAGCCAAAGTGTCCACTTAGGGTCACTCACCCCAGCCAAAGAGTGACAAAGAATCCAGGCACTTTGCTCAAGACCTCAAGAGATTGCCCACATCCTCAGCATCAAAACAGAGTGTCACTAACATCAGCAAGAAATCACTAAGTGCCCTAGTGACTACACTATGAAGGCACTCACACACAACTCCAACACTGAATACAGTAGAAGTTCCCACATGAAAACTACACTACTGGGTCTACCTGGAACAAATACTAAAACACGCTACTCAGTGGTTAATATAAAACACATCTATAAGAGGAAATCTCTATCCTCAAAGCCCACTCCAGAATAATAGAAGAAGCTACTGCTTTACCAGATGACTAGAATGACTAGACAACAATGTAGAGAGACTAGAAATATGAAAAAAAAAAAAAAACGAAATATAACAACACCAAAGGAATATAATACTTCTCAAGTACCAGACCCCATAAAGCAGGAAACCCTTGAAATATCTAAAAAGGAATTCCAAGTAACAATCTTAAACAAACTCAGTGAGACACAAGAAGACTCAGACAACACAATGAAATGAAAAAAACAATCCAGGACTTGAAGGAGGAAATTTACAAAGGGATAAATACCATAAAAAAGAATGTAGCAGAACTCCTGGAACTGAAAGACCCATTCAATTAAATAAAAACTACAATTGAGATCATAAGCAGTCGGCTAGAGAAAGCAGAAGAAAGCATTTCTGACCTCTAAGACAGTTTTTCCAAAATAACCCAAGCAGACAAATAAAAAAAGAAAAAAGAACCCCACCCAAAAATGAAGAAAATCTAAGAGAGCTAACAGACCACCTTAAGTGCACAACCATTCTAATCATGTGTGTTACAGTTATTTGTTTTGCATTTGCATTATGTATTTAGTTCTCACTAATTTGTGAAAAGGCATTGGAAACATACTCAATGAAATAATAGAGGAAAAATTCCCAGGTATTGGTAGAGGTACAGACTTCCAGAGCCAAGAGACTCAAAGATCTCCAAAGAGATTAAATCCAAAGAGGTCCTCTCTGAGACACATTGTAGTCAAATTGTCAAATGGCAAAGAAAAACAGAGAATCAAAAAAAACTCAAGAAAAAAGCATTGAGTCACCTACAAGGGAGTCCCAACCAGACTAAGCAGACTTCTCAACAGAAACTCTACAGGCCAGAAGAAAACAAGATGATATATTCAAAATATTCAAATAAAAAAAAACTGCCAGCCAAGAATACTATACACAGCAAGGCTATCCTTCAGAAATGAGGAAAAAATAGTGTATTTTCTGGACAAACAAAAGCTGTGGGAGTTCACCACCACACAATCAGCTCTACGAGAAATCCTTAAGGAGTCCTGCACCTGGAACCTAAAAAATGATAATCACCACCACGAATACACAAGAAAGAACAGACATCACTGATAGAGCAGATATACAAACAAGAAAGAGAAAGAAACTATACCATACCATCCAAAAAACCAACAAGCACTAAAGACAAAAAATAAAAAGTGAAAAAAGGAACAAAAGATATTTAAATCAACCATACAAAAAGAAACTAAATGTCAGGAGTAAAACAATACCTTTCAATAACAACCATAAATATAAATAGATTAAATTCCCCACTCAAAAGACACAGACTGATTGGATTAAAAAGCTATACCCAACTATATGCTGTCTAAAAGAGACTCACCTCACCTGTATTAGTCACACAGACTAATACTGAAGGAATGGAAAAAGATATGCCATGTAAATGGAAATCAAAAACAAGCAGAAGCAGCTATTCTTATATCAGATAAAACAGACTTTAAACCAAAAACCATAAAAAGAGACAAAGAAGGCCATTAAATAGTGATAAAGGGATCTATTCAGCAAGAAGACATAACAATCATAAATATATATGTACCCAACACTGGACATCCAGATATATAAAGTTAATGCTATTAGACCTAAAGAAAGATATAGACCCCAATACAATAACAGTTGGAGACCTGACTGAACACCCCTTCCTCAGCATTGGACAGATCATTAGGCAACAAATCAACAAAGAAACAGAGGATTTAAACCACACTTTATATCAATTGGACTTGGCATATATCTATAGAACATTTAATCCAACAACTACAGAATATACATTCTTCTCATCAACACATGGAATATTCTCCAGGATAGACTACATATAAAGTCACAAATAAAGTCTCAAAAAGTTTTAAAAATTGAAATCATTTCAACTATCTATTCAGACTACAAGAGATTAAAACTAGAAGTCGATAACAAGTGAAACTCTGGAAACTATACAAACACATGGAAAATAAACAACACGCTCCTGAACGACCCATGGGTCCAAGAAGAAATTAATCAAGAATTGAAAAAGTTTCTTGAAACTAATGAAAATAACGATACATCATACCAAAATCTGTGGGATATAGCAAAAGCAGTAATAAGAGAAAGTTTCTTGCAATAAATGATTCCATCAAAAGAATAGAAAGATTTCAAGCAAACAACCTAATGCTATACCTCAAAGAACTAGAAAAACAAGAACAATCCAATCCCCAAAAAAGTAGATAGAAATAATTGATATCAGAGCAGAACTAAATAAAATAGAGACCCAAAGAGTGATACAAAAGGTCAATGAAATGAAAGTTTGGTATTTTAAGAAGATAAACAAAATAGACAAACCATTAGCAAGCCTACCTAAAAAAAAGAGAGAGAGAGAGAGAGAGAGAGATGAACCAAATAACAAAAATCAGAAATGAAAGAGGAGACACTGCAACTGATACTACAGAAATAGAAAAAGTCACTAGAGACTACTAGAAACAAATATATGCCAATAAATTTGAAAATCCAGAAGAAATAGATAAATTTTTGAACACATAAAAACTACCAAGACTGAACCAAGAAGATATAGAAAACCTAAACAGACCAATAATGAGCAATGAGATTGAACAGTAATCAGAAGTCACCCAACAAATAAAAGCCCAGGACCAGATAGCTTTACAGCTGAATTCTGCCAAATCTTTAAAGAGGAATTAACACCACTTCTCTTCAAACTATTCCAAAAAATGAAACAGAAGCCATTCTCCCAAACTCATCCTAAGAGGCCAGTATCACCCTGATATTAAAACCAGACAAAGACACAACAAAAGAAGAAAACTACAGGTCAATATCTTTGAGGAACATAGATGCAAAAATCCTAAACAAAATATTAGCAATCAGAATACAGCAATATTGGGCCAGCCCGTGGCTCACTCGGGAGAGTGCGGTGCTGGTAACACCAAGGCCACGAGTTCGGATCCCATATAGGGATGGCCAGTTGGCTCACTAGCTGAGCGTGGTGCTGACAACACCAAGCCAAGGGTTGAGATCCCCTTACTGGTCATCTTTATTTAAAAAAAAAAAAAAAAAAGAATACAGCAATACATCACAAAAATTATATACCATGATCAAGTGGGATTCATCACAGAGACACAAGGATGATTCAACATACTCAAGTCGATAAATGTGATACACTGCATCAACAAAATCGAAGACAATAAACATATGATTATCTCAATAGACACAGAAAAAGCATTTGATAAAATTCAGCATTGCTTCATGATAAAGACTCTCAACAAATTAGACATAGAAGGAAAGTATCTCAATACAATAAAAGCCATCTATGACAAGCCCACCACCAACATCACCCTGAATGGGGAAAAGCTGAAAGCTTTTCCTTTAAGAACAGAACAAGACAAGGATGCCTATTTTCACCACTCCTATTTAACATAGTATTGGAAGTGCTAGCCAGAGCAATCAGTCAAGAGAAATAAAGAGAATCATGATGGGAAAAGATGAAGTCAAACTGTCCCTTTTTACAGATGACATGATCCTATACAGAGAAAAAGCTAAAGATTCTACCAAAAAACACTTAGAGCTGATAAACAATTTCAGTAGAGTTGCAGGATACAAAATCAACACACAAAAATCAGTAGCATTTTTATATTCCCATAACGAGCTAACAGAAAAAGAAATCAAGGAAGTAAGCCCATTTACAATAGTCACCAAAAAAAATGAAATACCTAGGAATCAATTTAACCAAAGAGATAAAAGATCTCTACAATGAGAATTACAAATCATGCCTGAAAGAAATTTAAAAAGAAACAAAAAGATGGAAAAACATTCCATTCCCTTGGAGTGAAAGAGTTAACATTGTGAAAATGTCCATACTACCCAAAGAGATCTACAGATTCAATGCAATCCCCATCAAAATACCAATGACAGTCCTCATAGAAATAGAAAAAACAATCCTAACATTCATATGGAACAACAAAAGACACCAAATAGCCCAAGCAATCCTGAGCAAAAAAAACCAAAGCCAGAGGCATAACACTACCTACCTTCAATTTATACTACAAAGCTAAAGTAACCAAAACAGCATGGTACTGGCATGAAAACAGATACACGGACCGATGGAACGGAATAGAGAACCCAGAAATCAGCCCATATACCTACAGCCAACAGATCTTTGACAAAGGCACCAAGAACATATATTGAGGAAAAGACTGCCTCTTCAATAAATGGTGCTTGGAAATTTGGACATCCATATGTAGAAGAATGAAACTAGACATGTATCTCTCACCGTATACCAAAACCAACTCAAAATGGATTAAAGAATTAAATATACATCATGAAACTATAAAACTCATAAAAGAAAACATAGGGGAAACACTTCAGGAAGTAGGACTAGGCATAGACTTCATGAATATGACCCCAAAAGCACAGGCAATGAAAGGAAAAATAAACAAACGAGATTATATCAAACTAAAAAGTTTCTGCACAGCAAAAGAAACAATTAACACAGTGAAAGTACAACCATCATAGTGGGAGAAAATATTTGCAAAATATGCATCTGACAAAGATATACAAGGATATACAAGGAACTTAAACAACATAGTAAAAAAACAAGTAACCCAATTAAAAAATGGGCAAAGAAGCTGAAAAATCATTTCTCAAAGGAAGATATATGAATGGCCAACAGAGACATGAAAAAATGTTCAACATCACTCAGCATCCAGGAAATGCAAATCAAAACCATATCTAGATATCACCGCACTCCAGTTAGACCGACAATTATCAAAAAGACAGAGACTAACAAATGCTGATGAGGATGCAGAGAAAGGGGAACCCTCTGACACTGTTAGTGGGACTGTAAAATAGTTCAGCCATTATGGAAAATGGTATGGCACTTCCTCAAACAACTACAGATATAACTGCCATATGACCCAGCAATCCCTCTGCTGAGTATATACCCAAAGGAATAGAAATCATCATGTTGAAGGGATACCTGCACTTCCATGTTTATCACAGCTCCACTTACAGTAGCCAAGAGTTGGAGCTAACCTAAATGTCCATCAACAGACAACTGGATAAGGAAAGTATGGTATGTATACACAACAGAATAATACTCTGCCATAAAAAAGAATGAAATACTGCCATTTGCAGCAACATGGATGAACTTAGAGAAAATTATGTTAAGTGAAATAAGCCAGGCACAGAAAGAGAAATACCACATGTCCTCACTTATATATGGGAGCTAATAAAAATAAATAAATAAATAAGCAAATAAATAAAAAAAGAAAAAATGATACAACAATCACAATAATACATTGAACTTTTTAAGAGAAGAGAGTAGAACTGAAGTTGCCAGGGGTGGGAAATGGGGAGATGGAGGGGGGTGGGAAGGGAGGGATTGGTAAAGGACCACAAAAATCGATTTACATTGTACAATGAGGAATATACTAATTATCTTGATTTGAACATCACATATTGCAGACTGGTATCCATATTCAATTCTGTACCCCATGGATATGTACAACAAACTATGTTCCAATAAAAAATAAGAGATTTTTTTTTAAATAAAGAGAAGTTAGTGGAGATAACTGATAAAGAAAAAAAGAAAAGAAAAAACAAAGAAATGGGATTATATGAAACTAAAAAGCTTCTGAAACAGCAAAAGAAACAATTAACTGAGCAAAAAGCCTACAGAATGGGAGAAGTTATCTGCAAAATATGCATCCTACAAGGGATTAATATCCAGAATGTACAAAGAACTCAATCAACTCAACAGTAAGAAAACAAGTAACCCAATTTATAAATGGGAAAAGGAGCTGAATAGACATTTCTCAAAGGAAGACATACAAATGGCCAATGGACACTTGAAAAAATGTTCAACATCACTAGTCATCGGGGAAATGCAAATCAAAATCACACTGAGATATCATCTCACCCCAGTTACATTGGCTATTATCAAAAAGACAGAGATTAACAAATGCTGGGGAGGATATAGAGAAAGGGGAATCCTCCTACACTGTTGGTGAGATTGTAAATTAGTGCAGCCTTTATGGGAAACAGTATAGATGTTCCTCAAACAACTACAGATAGAACTACCATACAATCAGCAATCCCACTGCTGGGTATATAACCAAAGGAATGGAAAACATTATGTCGAAAGGATGCCTGCCTCCTGCTCTCCCATGTTTATCATAGCTCCATTTACGGTAGCCAAGAGTTGGAACTAACCTAAATTTCCATGGACAGATGACTAGATGAGGAAAATGTGGTATATATACTCAATGGAATACTACTCAGCCATAAAAAAGAATGAAATTCTGCCATTTGCAGCAACATGGATGAACTTAGAGAAAATTATGTTAAGTGAAATAAGCCAGGCACAGAAGAGAAATACTGCATGTCCTCAGTCATAAGTGGGAACTAAAATACATATATATATATAAAGAAAAAAAGAAAAGATAGAAACAACAATCACAATAACACATTGAATTTTCAAAAAAAAAGGGGGGGAACAGAACTGTGGTTATTATTGGTAGGAAAGGAGGAGGGGCAGGGGGGTTAATGAAAAATTGGTTAAGGGTCACAAGGATTGATTACTTTTATAAACATGAGTATACTAATTATCCTGATTTCATCACCACATATTTTACACAAGTTTTGATATTCAAATGTATACCCCACAAATATGTATAATCAATTATGTTTCAATGAAAAAAAACTGTCAAAAAAAAAAAAGAAAGGTAAAGTTCCTTCTGAATTACATATAAATATACAGACAGACAAAGATAGAGAGCTTGCAGCTTTAACTCTAAAATTTCAGCCATGGGTCAAGTGTAAGCACAGAATTACAAAACTCATTGATTTATATCAAAGATCTCTTCTCTTCCTGATGGGCATGGAATTCTTAACTGATTTGAGCTTAAATAGACAAACAGACTAACACACCAGATACAGTCATCTTTTACCTCACAGATACAAGCTCCCTATAAACCATTAATCCATTTACTGAGCAGAGATCACTGAATGGTCAGACCATGAAACCAAAAGAAGCTAGCACCAGAAGTCAACCAAGTGCTCAAAAATAATTAAAATCAAATCCTTACGGTGTTACCAATGGACAAGAATCCAGAACATAGAATAAGGAACTAGACTCGCCAATCAGGAACTAGATTAACCATTGGGTCCCCAGATCACCAGCTAGGAGAGGAGCACAAAGGACTCTAAGAGACCTTGTTATCTGGGTGATATGGATCTGAAGGTGAAGTCCAATCCCATTTGAGTCATGGCACAAAAACTGTGAAGAACAAAATGCAATGGACAGTTAAAGAGATGATTTTATTCAGGCTATTGTAATAGAATGTTCATTAAGAGGAAGAAAACAGGGTTGGTCTTATCTGAGTCACTGAGAAAGGGTGGAGGTGGGTCTTGCCTTACAATTTGCAAGGACTGGGTGGTCCTTTGCAGTTAGGCATTTCTGGGAACACAGAATTATCACAAAAAGGCTAGGGGGTTTTCTTGACTGTTGCTGCTTTTCCAAGAGCACAGTGCTCAAGATTAAGTTCAACCTTGTCAGGCTAAATCATGCAGCACCTCGTTGACCATGGTAAGGGGGTCTGTTCTTTATCCTAAGAACAATGGGAAGTCTTGAGGGTTTTAAGTAGGTTTATGGCATGGTCACTTGACCTCAGACAGTCTGGCTCTGTCCTACTTGCATAGCTCCCCAGCCTCAATGCTTCCTGTGTGGGTCTTCATGAGATGTTGGATTCCAGACTCCCTATTGCTATGATGCCTCTGCCTGACAGGATGCCCAGTTGTGAATCCAGAATGCTTCTCTCAGACTTCCTGTGCATTTTCAGGCCCTGCTTTTTAGCTGGTTTCCCATTCCCTGCAGCAAAATCTCCCCCTGGGACCTACCCTGCCATGGTGTGTGTTGAAACTACAGGGATCACGAACTGGTCTACAGGAGACAGATAGTCTAAATGAGGGAAGTATGCACGGCATAATGCAACAGGCAATGGTGGGGGACTGTGGCAAACTGGAGAGTGTACATCCTCCCCCAGTGTGGCAGCCACTATTCAGTATAATTGATTGTTGCCAAGCAGGCAACTTGCCCAGTGACCCTACTATTTTCAACTACTACTACTATTTTCAACTCACTCACTGAATTTTTTAATGCGGGCAACCAATTCAAAATGTTTTAAAAGTTTGTTCGGGTCATGTAGGGTGAATTCAGCCTTTAGATTCCCACTTGGCAGCTTCTACTCTCATCCCAAGGAGATCCTGCACCTCTCAGCCTGCTCCCCACCCTACGTTAGCTGCCAACAGTGCTCAGAACCCCTGTTCTGATGCCCCTAGCCCAACAAGGAATTTACCCACAGTCCCATTGCACTGAAAGCAAACCATCTGTCAATCACCCGTTGGCCTACATCATTAGCTCCGAATTTTATAGGTAAACCAGCCCCATTCAGAGCATAGACCCATCTGAGTCTATCACAGAGAAAGGGTATGGTTCCAATACACATATGAGTGGAGGCTTTGTCAGGGCTTCTGGCAGGGGCTGGAGTATAGGGAACCCTGACAACAGAGGCTGCCACTGACCCTACGAGGTCTGGGAAACAAAACATTTTCCAACTAAAGGGAGGTGAGATTCAGTTCTTTCCTTCTTCTTTCCCCTTCCTCTGGAGAAATGGGTGCCTTGGGCTGAATGTCCCCCCAATACTTAGCCCCCATTATGACTATTAAGAGGGTGGGGAATTCTATTATGGTATCTGAAAGGTGGGGCTTTGAAGATGTGATTTGATTAGATTGTAGGATCATGCCATAGTGAATGGATTAAAAATGATGGTCACGGGCATTGTTTGGAGGATTTTAAAAGGAGAGTGAATGAGGAGGTCAGTCTCTCTCTGCTCCACCATTTTGCAATGTGACACCCTGCCATCACTGTCACCACCACCAAGACCTTCACCTAAATGTGTTCCCTGGACTTTGGACTTCCCAGCCTTCAAAACTGTAAGCAATAAATCTCATTTTCCTACAAAGTACCCAGTTCCAGTATTTTGTTATAAGCGATAGAAACAGACTAATACAGTGGGCAAGAGGCAGAGGAATAGAAATGGGAGGCAAGCCCTGTGATAACCTTCCAGCTACATGACAACCAGCCTCTGGCAAGTTCTTGTCTTCTGGTCCAACCTCCCTTGGGTAACTTTCCCAAAATTTATCCAAGATCCCCACATTCTGAATGGAGGACACTGAGATCCAGAGCAGCAATCTATCATTCCCTGGGCATTTCAGGCCACAACACAGTCAGTAGCAATGTTCTAAGAAGTTTAGGAAGTCGCTTTACTTACATATAAGGCAGCAAGGGACAGAAATTTATTTTCATAGCCAACTTCTGCACTAGAAAATTCAGAAAAGAAACAAAGGACAAATTCACAGAGAATGCATACAGGGCATGCATGCTCAAAGTACATACTCATGCCCACAGACCATGCAGACACACATACCCCCATCTCTACACCCCTGCCCACACCTGCAAAATCAAACTAGCCGCAGCCAGGAAACCCTTCACCTTCCCCTCCCAATTCACAACACACACAAAATCCTTGGCATTGATATTTCAGGAATAAAACTTATTTCTGCTCAACATTAATAGCACCAGAGGAACTTTTAACCTGGAATTACATCTCTTTCCAAAGGACTTTAACTCTGGACCCCAGCAAAGGCCCCAGGCTATTGTGTGAGCATGTGAAAAGCCTCAGGAGCTTCTTAGGGGGATTAACAGAAATAATCTTTCCAGGCTAATGGCTTTTCTGAGCCCCAGGTCTGATCTCCAAGCCTGGAACAGAACTCATCAGGCCTCAAGTCAGTGTGACTCAAAACTCAGGGAGGAAGCAAGTAAATTGCTAGAAACTGGTTCTGTGTGCTCTGGGAGGCTTCACAAGACAGGAGCCCCCAATGTGATCCTAGAGGCCTCGACATTTCCTGCATGTAAATGCACTGTGTGCGCTCCCTCACAAGCCTAGGATGAAAATTAGGTGGCCCCCTACCAGGGCAGTTTGAGAAATGGCTTGGGAGATCCCCTAACAACAACAACAACAACAACAACAACAACCCCAGCCTCCCCTGCTGAAGCACCTGGAATCCACCATTACTCACTCCTCCTAAAGCTGGGAAAGCTCCCTGTTGAAATGTAAATATATCATACAATTAACACCCATTAACACATTAGCATGGATTCTTTTTCCAGATCTGGTGACAGAATAGCCTAGAGAACAGAAAGTAGAGTCCTTAAGGAATGGTAAATAGGTTTAGGTAAAGATCAGCAGGCTGAAAGGGGTCAGGGGGAGAGGCCTGAAAGGCAATAACAATGATTCTCTTACAGGTTACAAGGTGCTTGAGCCTGACAATTACCCAGATGAATCCTCAAAAAAGGGTTTCTTCTCCCCTTCTTACAGCGCTTAAAGAGGTTAATTGACTTGCCCAAAGCTAATCAATAGCTAAGCTCAATAGTGGTCTATCATTTGAGTTGAGCTCTACAAACGTTTCCTGCACATCTGCTCCACTCAGGCACACTCTTTGTTCAGGATACGGGGATGGTCAAGACCTCATCCCCACTCTCAACAAGAAGAGGCAAATATCATGATAAGGGAAATAGTAGGCACTGTGAGAAGACAGAGAAGAAGCACCTAACTCAGATTGGGAGGTGGGGGTACAGGAAGTCAGGGAGGTCTTTCTGTGAGAACTAAGACTTGAACCCAGATATTCTCACTGCAAACCCCATACTCTTTCCATACCCCTAATGTTAAACTTCATGATGCCTTGACATTTTGTTTTTCCCAGTCCATGGCTAAGTTATAGCATGCTCCAAGATACCAGCACATCACTCCCAAGTTCTATGTCAGGGTCTTAACAGCTGTGAATGTCAGATCAGCCAGGCTTCCAGGCCCTGCCCTCATCAAGGCCTCTATGGGCCAGTAGGAAAGGGGGAGACGTGAGGAGTCTGGGATATGGCTGAAGTTCAGGTTCTTCCTCATTGAAAACCAATCATTTGTTCCTCATTGAGGTGACCTAATTAAAAATAAAGATATTAAGTGTTTACTATATGCCAGACACTGTGCTAAGCTTTTCTGTAGACACGATCTCATTTCATCCTCCAACAGCCAGATTCAGTAGGTATCAGTAACATCTCCAATTTTTAGATGAGGACATAGAGAGTTGGAGAGATCACGTGACTTGGCAGAGACTGGGATTTCTAACCCAGTACTATGTAGTGCAGTCCACTACACTATTGTCTCTGAATAATAATTCAGAGTGCCCCTTCCCCTGCCTCCCAGCTACTCATTCCATCCATTCACTCATCCAGTGTTTATTAAGCACCTACCACATTTAAGGCACCATACTTGAATATACTGTAGTTGCAATTCTAAGATAGTTAAGCGAAGGAATTTACCTTCCAGGAGTTTACAGAACATAAACTTCCTGATTTTTAGAACTGAGAGGTCACATTGCCCAACCCCTTCATCCTACATATGAGGAAACAGAAGCCCAGAGAGGATAAGTGAGTCACCCAAAGTCACATAGATGGTGGCTCAGCCAGGATGAAGATGGGTCTCCCTAAGTCATTGGTTTTCAAACTTTGCGTATCAGAAGAATCTTCCCTAAAATGCAGATTTCAGAGCCCCACTCTAGACATTCTGAATCTGTGGAGGTGGTTCCTGAAAACCTGCATTTATAGAAGGGCTGCATGCTATTGTAAATATAATCAACCTGGAGACATAAAACCAATGCAAAGTGGAAAAAACTGGAAAGGAATACAGGACAGTGAAGAAATGAACAGCAAAATACATAGCAAAGACAGTCAAGGCTGTAGCTGTCAGAGAAGGAAAAGCTCTCTGTGGGCTGAGGTGATCAGGGAGGCCTTTCTAGAGAAAGTGGGATTTGAACCCAGCATCGCAGGACAAGAGGGATTGGGTGGACAGGGAAGAACACATTCCAGGGAAGGGAAATATTTTTTCTTTAAATTTTATTTTGTTCATATACAATGTAGTTGATTATTGTGGCCCATTACCGAAACCTCCCTCCCTCTTCCCTCTCCTCCCTCCCACCCAACAATGTCCTTTCTATTTGCTTGGTGTATCAACTTCAAGGAATTATACTTGTTATGTCTTCTTCCCCCCACCCCCGGTTGTGTGTGTGTGAGTGTGTGTGTGTGTGTGTGTGTGTGTGTGTGTGTGTGTGTGTGTGAATTTATTTATTTATTTTTAGCTCCCACCAATAAGTGAGAACATGTGGTATTTCTCTTTCTTTTTTTTTTTTCATTAAATTTTTATTTTGTCAATATACAATGTATATGATTATTGTGGCCCATCACCAACACCTCCCTCCCTCCTCCCTCTCTCCCCTCCCCCCCAAGAATGTCCTTTCC
>NW_007728292.1:237958-269380 GCF_000696425.1 Galeopterus variegatus | reverse complement strand
ATGGTATTTCTCTTCCTGTACCTGACTTATTTCACTTAATATAATTTTTTCTAAGTCCATCCATGTTGCTGTGAATGGCAGTATTTCATTCCTTTTATAGCAGAGTAGTATTCCATTGTATAGATATACCACATTTTCTGTATCCACTCCTCTGATGATGGACATTTGGGCTGGTTCCAGCTCTTGGCTATTGTAAAGAGTGCTGCAATGAACATTGGGGAACAGGTATATCTTCGACTTGATGATTTCCATTCCTCTGGGTATATTCCCAGCAGTGGGATAGCTGGGTCATATGGTAGATCTATCTGCAATTGTTTGAGGAACCTCCATACCATTTTCCATAGAGGCTGCACCATTTTGCATTCCCACCAACAATGTATGAGAGTTCCTTTTTCTCTGCAACCTCGCCAGCATTTATTGTTCAGAGTCTTGGATTTTAGCCATCCTAACTGGGGTGAGATGGTATCTCAGTGTAGTTTTGATTTGCATTTAGGGAAGGGAAATATTTTGAGCAAAGATATGAAGTGAGGAAATGCAGGTTGTATTCAAGAGAAAGAGAAGAAGCCCGCCCAATTCTGCCTGATTCGGGGACAGAGTGGGGGACCAAAACACAGTCAGCCCCTGCTCTCATGCAGTGCATAAGGGACAGGGGGGTGGAAGCAACAATAAACAACCAAACCAATCAAATGATGATTTGAGGTAGTGACAGGTTCTATGAAGACAATAAACAGAGTGATATGGCTGGGCGTGGGAGGAGCTGTTTAACTAGGGGAGTGAGGGACAGCCTCTGAGGAGGTTATCCGAATGATGGTAGAGGTAGGAGCACGGTGGATAAAATGATGGGATAGATGGTTGTTGAGACCATAACTGGGGACTCTCCCACCCCAGCTTTTCTGCTTTCATTTAAGCCCAGGTAAAAGACACATAGGGCAGCATTGAACCTGTTTTCTGATTTTTTCAAGAAAGAGTTCGGTCCAGAAAAAAAGCAAAATGCATTTCTGGGTCACTGGGTGAGATTAGGTTGGGGACCTAGGCTAATAGAGCAGGCTACATCTAAAGGCGCACTCTTCCCTAACATTCATGTCTCTCAGTGAGCCCAAGTCCTCACAGACTCTCCCCTTGCCCCCAGAGGCCCTGCAGCCAAGGCCTGACCCACAGGAACTGCCCAAGGCCCAGGGGTTCCACCTGAAATGGCCCAAACACATCAGCAGGAAGTCATCTCTCTCATTCAAGGCCTGAGTCTGTCTCTAGAGCAGGACCCGAGGCTCACACTGGAGAAACTGCTCATTAAATTTCAGTGAATCTTCCTTTTACTCCTCCATCCCTTATATTCTCCCATAATCACAGAACCCCTGCTGCTGTAGCCATGACCTGTGTCTACAACTGGTCTATGGAAAACCCATCAGGTTGGTAATTTGTGGCCCAACATCCCCTTTCTGTGGCCTCCTCTTTCCTAAGGACACTGTCTCTCCCTGGCCAGGTGTCTAGCACCCTCGTGGTCTCTCCTATTACCACTATCTCCTTCTCTCCAGAAACAATATTAAAAGCCCATTAATATTAACATCAAAAGAACTAATGAGGCTTAAGGAGCATTTGCATTTTGACAGGGTGGAATTGTAGATCTTAGTAAAATAGATATGGAAGAAAAATTTTTTTTATTAGGTACTTTACATGCATCCCTAAAATGATATTAGAAAAACAATTGCCTATTCTGACAATATGGAGTTAAACTCTGGTTCCCTGAGGCAGAAGCTGAAAGAAAGACAATGCAGGGGCCAGAAAGAGCCAAGACACAGATTTGTCATAACTGCGGGATGAGTTTATTTGTTTTCAACCATAATAATGATTAATATTATGGCAACACCCTGCATTGCGGGTATAAAAACACAATCCTCTCCCAAAATATGACTCAGCCTCTGTGTTCCCAGATATCACTGAAATTCCTTGGAAGGCAGCTTTTTTGTGGGTCTTCACGGAGGCACCCATTCTTGCTCCTTTCACAGTTGGACAAGACAAAGCAGACCCGCAACCCTGCTGCTAGGTGCCCAGTCATAAGGCAAGGAGGACTGGGCCCATAAATCCCCACGCAGTACAGCCGACTTTATGTGCCGACTAACAGTTCCCTCACCCCCAACTGCCGCCTAGGAAATGGGCTGCTTCTGGGCCAAATTCCCTGTTTAACAGCAATCCAAACACTTCATCCTGGACCTTTGAGTGGAAGGGCTTGGGAAGGGTCAGAAGGATAGTGTTTGCCTTTATCCACAAAATTCCTATATTTCCAGAACTCTACCCCTGCCCTCTTCTTGTCTGAGGACTCTTCATGATTGCATCTTTTACACTAAGAAATGAAAGAATAACTCGGTCCCTCTACTTAGACCATACCCTTGGGTGTGGCTTTTCAGTTAACTAACTGATGCCTGGGAAGAGCAGATGTAGGAAGGGGGTGGGTGGTAAGGGCTAGGAAGATCTTAGAAGCCCAAGTATTATAATTAACATCACTTTTGAGTTCCAAAGTGTTTATCCTTATCCAAAGTGTTTCTTCCTGTTTACCATACTTATTGAAAAAGAAGTTAAGGCCCCAAAGAGGACAGGAACTTGCCCAAGGTTACACAAAAAGTATAGAGTAGAGCTTGGGAACGCAAGCCAGGTCCTCTGCCTCTAGCCAAGTGCTCCATCCAAAAAGATGTGTGATTCTCCCCAGTGAGTCACAGGAAAACGCAGAGAAATAGGGTTATCAGAGGAGAGGACTGCAGTTCATGTGCTTTCATTCAGCCTCCTAAAATGCAGAGAAAGGAGAGACACAAACAGGGCCTGAATGGATAAATTAGAAATCCCTGAGTTGTAGAGTGGGAGGGGCAGCCCAGCCTATATGCTGCTTGACCTACATGTTTCACACATGTTAGTTTCCTCTTCTATTCCCCAAGGGACCTGAGCAAAGATAGTTTGGAAGGAAAATATCTATTCCAAATGATCTTATTATTTTCAAAGGGAAAAATGTCATATTTCCTGTGCCTACCATCCCACCACCAAGACAAAAAGCCCTCTTCTCAATGCTCCTTAGAGCAGGGCTACCTAGACAGCTGGGCTAAGACTATCTCTACACATTTGCAATCTGACTTCCCCCCCACCCCCCACCTTTAACCCATAGCAGTGGGCTTCATTGGCCCCAGAGAAGAAGGAAGCCTGAGCCAACAAGAAAACTGTTGAAGCAAGATGAGAACCACTCTCCAGAACCCAACTGAATAACATTTCACTCATGCAGAGGTCATATATGATATATGACCTCATATATCTAGAACAAAGCTGAGAATTAAGAAGTAAGTTGGGGGGGGAGGCCTCCAGGAAGTCAAAATAGATGTCAGCATCCATACAGTAAAGTTTGCCGGTTTTACTCATAAAAGAATCTTGCTCAGAGCCAATTTCTTTACTTCAGACTAAATTCTTACAAGTGTGTTTATTGTTTCCGTAGCCACAACAAATGAGAAACAGCAAATTACGAGCAGGCAGAAATACTAATAACAGCAGAAGTGACAGTTGAATGTCGATGTAGACAGTGAATCAAAGCCTTAAGATTTTGTCCTCTTAACACTTCAGAACTGACTCCTATTGTCAAACATAGAGCAATTTGCTGAGTGATGAGAAAGTTGGCAAGTCTTGCTGGCCAATCTTGCCTAGCTATCTGCTTTAGGGCATTGTTAGTTGTCTTTGGTCCACCCTTCCAGCCTGACCATTTGCTTGAGGGTGATGAGTTATGACGGTGACAGCTCAGCTAAGGCTCCTTCCTTGAAACAAAACAAAACAACAACAAAAACTCCTTAAGCTCAACTGAGGTTAACTCAGCCCTGTTGTCAGAAATGGCTGTGTGTGACCACTTGTGCACTTTAACTACCCAGCCCAGAAGTGGGACTGCAGTAGCAGATGTTTGGGATGAGATTCAGGCTGTCTCTAGAGAAGGGGCTACCACAGACAAGAGTCTTCCCTGGACTGGTTCTGCCAAGTCATTGTGGATTCTTGCCCAAGGCTTCTTGGGCACTTCCTCTGGAGCGATATGTGCCTTTGGAAGGATGGGCCGAGCAGCCCCGCCTATGCCACACTCCTCTGTCCATGTTGCTTTTAGCATCAGAATCCCCTCCAGGGCCACCAGGCTTAGCTAGTATCAACAGCTCCTGGATGTGCTCTTTGTAGTATAGCCAAGATAACAGGATTGCCACCTTTGCTATCACTTGAGTGGTTTGGGGTGTGAGGCATGTGATATGGACCAGTAGGGAGGAGAAAGACATTAGCCCTAGGTGGCATAGGGGCTGTGAGGGCACTACCCTGACCACTTTGGCTGGGCCCTGAGGAATAAGCAGTGGAACAGAACAATGTACCTTGGCTAAAGAGCATGTGGACCTCTGGGGTCAGTTAGGTACAGAGATGCAGGGGAGCAGAGGGCAGGCAGGCCCACCAACAGCCACCCACCATCACAGACAGAGAATTCAGGTGGCAGGCAGCAGTCCTTCAAATTAGACAGATGGCAGCATTGAGTCCATTCACAGCTGAACCTCAGCCACTGGCAGGGGAGGATGGAGAAAAGCATTCAGCCTCCAGGGGAGGAATTCAGCAAGAGCTAAGAAGGAAATCAGGGCCCCAACCTTAGTCCAAGCAGAGAGCAGAGGCGTGGGTAGATGAACTGGGCTACACAGTAGAGGATAGGAAAGAGCTGTGACTCAAGGGCTGCAAGATACATGGGTCTTCCTTTTGGCTCACCCCAATCACCAGTGAGTGGGCTGAGGCAGCTGCTGTGTCTTATACCCCATTCAGGACTGGCTCAGGGTGGGAACTGGGAAAGGCTGAGGAAAGAAGGGGCTTGCAGTCCTCTTAAACAACAGAACAGTTCCACCATCGGGGACATGCTTTATGGGCCAGGAAATCACCGTGGATTCCTTAGTCAGCTTCTCTGAAGATCCTTGCACCCACTTTTCTTTTTAACAGCTTTATTGATCTATACTTCACATACCACACAATTTACCCATTTAAAGTGTACAATTCAATGTTTTTAGTATATGAACAGGGTTGTGCAACAATCACAATTATCCACTTTTTTAATTAAAAATTTTTTGAGTCTTATTTTATAGATTCACATGTACCTGTAAGATATAATACAGAGAGATCTCTTGTACACTTTACCCAATTACCCCCAGTTACCCCCAGTGGTAACATCTTGCAAAACAAGAGTACAATATCACAACCAGGATAATGGTATTGATACAACCCGCCCATCTTATTCATACTTGTCTAGTTTCATTTGTATTTATTTGTGTGTGTGTGTGCACGCGCATGCATGTATGCTTCACTCTATGCTATTTTATCACCTGTGTGGGTTTGTTTGTCCACCACCCTAGTCAAGATGCTGAACAGTTCCACCACCATAAGGATCCCTCATGTTGCCATTTCATAACCACACCTGCCTCACTCCCCTTCCCATTTCTAACCCCTGGCAGACACTAATCTGATCTGCATCTTTATGATTTTGTCATTTTAAGAATGTTATAGAAATGGAATCATACAGTATACAACCTTTGGAGACTGGCTTTTTTCACTCATCCAAGTTGTTACATGGTTCAATAACTCATTCCTTTTTATCTTGCACCCACATTTAATGTAGGGAAATCTTCCAGTGACTTAACACACTGAAAGAGAGGGCCTGGAGGGGGCATTGCAGCACAATGAAGGAACTGCAGAAGCAGAGGACACAGGCCTCAGCAGAGCCCTTCCAGCCTTGGAGAGATGCCTGGAGTCTTGAACTGCACTTAAGCACATGGCTCCCTCTTTTAGTTGAAAAGTGCACAGCTCTATTCTTGAGCAATCAGCCGCCAGCAGTTGTTACCACAGGACATCTGGCATTTGGGGGCTCCACCCATATCAGAACCCACTCTCTAGAGAAGAATCCTCAGAGGTAAGAAATCATTAATCCTAGCAGAGCCCAACCATCTAGTGCTTAACATTCCAGAAACTGTACACATACTGAGCAACAGTTGCCTTTAGGGGAAGAAAAACCATGGCAAAAGCCAAAGAGCCTCAGGAAAGCCAAAGGCTCTTGCTTGATTTTAGAGTAGAGTTATCCTGAGGAAGATATAATCCAGCAGTCTTGGTGGTTCTGCTTTCATATTTCTCTTCTTCCACTCATATTGAAAACCTAAAGATACTCTGCTTCTTCAATTTTTATTGATTCCGAGATCATCCGAATGAGGTACCTGTTATGATGTCTATAATTTACTTTGAAATATTAAAACAGAAACAGTATGGTATTCCATGCAATTGATTTAACTATATACTCTATGGGTAGTCAGTTGCCTTAATCAAAACCTCTCACTCAAAAGCCACACTCCAAAGATGGCTACTACAGTTCGTTTAGCTATCATTATTTCCTATCAACGCCAGAATCTATGATAATTAGCACAATGCATAAAATAAGTATGTTAAAAATAAGTTTTCATTTCTGAGAAAAGAGGCTTCTTAATTTAGATAATGGTTGTTAACATAGTTTCTTATTGGTTAAATTAGTGGTATTCAAAATATGTGAATATTTTAGACTAGATATTTTAGCTTGAACAGGGTATAAAAATCTAGTAGCTCCTACCTTTAGGGATGGGACTCTCGCCATGATCCCTAAAGGGTCCTGGGTCCTGCTTCTGTTTCCAGATAATTCTTGATTCCCTGACCCCAATACCCGGTTAATTGAATCTGTAGCTGGAATATTATCACATTTGCCTCAGGTGAACCTTTCTTGCAAGAAGAACCAAAAAGGACAGAGATCTGAAACATCATCAAGCTTCTAGGACAGATTTTATGACTTCTTTGTACCTGCTTGCTAATAAATGTTTATATGTGTGGCAGATTTTGGTCTGACACTTACTTTTATTCCAAATTGGCAGCAAGGTTGTAGGGAGACAGCTAATCCCCTAACCTGTTTTAGTCCGTTTTGTGTTGCTGTAACAGAAATACCTGAGACTGGGTAATTTATAAAGAGTAGAGGTTTATTTGGCTTATGATTCTGGGACAGCTGCATCTGGCATGGGCCTCAGGCTACTTCTACTCATGGCGGAAAGTGGCAGGAACTAATAGAGTGAGAACTCACTACCCCTCCTCCCCCAGGGAGAGCATTAATTTATTCATGAGGGATCTGCCCCCATGACTCAATCAGTTTCCAACACTGCCACATTGGGGATCAAATTTCCACATGAGTTTTAGAGGGGACAACACATCCAAACTCCATCACCTTCCTTCAACTATTAGTGATTACTGTGACCTACCCATAAAACCTAATAGTTGTGCATAACCTAAACCATTGGTTTACGTCAATTCACTGCAGGACCCTAAGAATGCAAAGAAGAAGTCCTAATGGCAGAATCTCCATAAAGCTCTGAAAAATTCCAAGAGCCACAAAAATTCTAAGGGGAAGATACTCGACTCTGTAGCAAACAACAGTCCTTGTCATTTGAGCAACCAAGATTTATGGATGTCAGGTGAGGAGACCTGCACCTTGTGGTTCTTGGTCTTCATTGGGAAGGACTTAATCTCTCGAGGTGGATCTTCTTGAAAAAAAATCTACATTTTAAATCCTTGAAATCATGGAGTATTGATAAGTCTTTCACAGCCTTATCTAACACACACATCTTTAAAAATCTAAAATGATGGGGGGAAAATATCTCTCTCTATATAAGTGCCAGACATGTTGCACACATTATCTCTTTCAATAATTTAAAAAAAAAAAAAAAAGCCCCCTGATTGATCCCCAGGACCCCCCCCAAAAAAAAAAAAAAAAAAAAAAAAATGTTAACTAAAATAGTACCTATTTAGTTATGGACTGCATAATTAGGGCATTCTCTCCTTAGGGTATGGAAAGTGAAACTCAGAAACTCAGAGAAGTTACATGACTCATCTGGGGTTCCATGGTCTGTAAGTGACACAGCTGTGTTTCAAGCCCCATGTCTTAGTCCATTCCTGCTGCTATAACAAAATACTACAAACTGTAATTTACAAATAATAGAAATTTATTTCTCACAGTTGCAGAGGTTGAGAAGTCCAAGATCAAGGTGCCCACAGTTTTGATGTCTGGTGAGGGCTGGGTCTCTGCTTCAAAGATGGCACCTTGAACACTGTGTTCTCACATGGCAAAGGGGGCCTAGGGCACTCCATTCAACCTCTTTTATTAGGTCACTAATTCCATTCATGAGGACTCAGACCTCACGATTTCATCACCTCCTAAAAGCCTCCTCTTAATACTATTACACCAGTGATTAGGTTTCAACACATGACCTTTGGATTACACGTTCAGACTATAGCACCCCCTTTGTCTGACTCTGCTCTATACCACACTGCTTCTCATCCTTTGAAAAGATAGTGGGTGGATAGAAAGAGAAAAGTCAGGCAAGGAGGGAGCATGCATTCACAAAACTCTGTTGCTGCAAAATCACTCTAACCCACCTCTCTCCACCCCTCAAAACCTTTGCTATTGTGAGCAATTATGGCAATGAAAAAGAATTTAAAAACCCACTAATATTGAGCCACAGGGTCCTTGGCATACATAACATTGTGTGTTACTAACTCACTGTGAGACCTTCAGACTATCTATGTAGCTCATATAGCTCATATATCATATATACCACATTTTAGTCCCATAATCACCTAAGAGGTAGGTAGCTTCAATTATTGCTTTGATTGTACAGTCAAAGAGACAGAATTGCCTAAGGTCACACAATCAGTAAGTGATAGAGCCAGGAGTCAAACCCAGATCTGTCTGATTCCACATCCAGTACTTACCAACCCTTTACCTGATATTTCATATCTTCTACGAATTCTCTCAGAATCAAAGAGAGCCTGAGATCCACCAGTTACTGTGTGTGTCTAATTCCAAGACTATCAGCCCCCTAGATGGCCAAGCCCTAACTCTTGCTGGAGGGCAAGTCATCCTGCTCCACACAAGCAGCCAGCTGGCCCCAGTTACATTTTAGGAGGCTGAGCAATTCCTGCTGGGATTTTCTCTCTATATATTTTTTTCCAGGTTGAGGTTAATAGGTTAAGCACCCTCTGCTTTAGAAAACTCCAAGGCACTTGAAAAGACAAAGCTTTTTATATCTGCAAAAGAGGAGACCCCTGTCACATTAAGAGAAACCATAAGTGCTGGTCCCACCCTTGGACCATCTGAGCCTTGCTTGGCTCCTGCAGCTCTCAGCTCTTCCTCTCCCCGGCCCTCAACCATTCCGCAATTCACACTTGGTTCAGGAGAAAGTCACAATTTTACAAATAGTTTAATGGTCAATTGCTTTGAATCACACAACCCCTTGAGTAAACTATGAAATCACAAAATTTAGCTTTAAAAGCAATTGTTTTATGTCTAGCCAAGTCATGATACTGTCATCTCATTTCACACCAGAGTGACCTCATCTTCCACTGTGCGCCTGAGATGCTAATCAAGAAAGGCCTGGGCTTGGGGAGGTCCAGACAGTCAAGAGTCAGTGGAGCCAACGCCCTGAAAGGACAGTTTTGTATTCCCTTTCTGGGGTGGTAGGGAGGAGGGCAGGCAAATTGAGGAAGCATATGCCAGTGGACTCTGCTGCAGAGATTTTGAGTTGTAGTACAGGTACACACTGGTGGCACTGTGATGACGTGTCCCTCATCTCTACCAAACCCAGATTCTGGGATTCATCCTGTCATGAATTAGAGGGAAATACTCGTATAAGATACCTCCATCCATGTACGTCACCAGCTGAGGCTCAAGTAAGCGGCATCTGGCTCTGCTCTGATCTCAAAATTCCAGTTCCAGTAACTGGGCTCTTGTCCTTTTCCTTATGTATGGGCACCTCCCTTGTACTTATTTCCTATGATTGGACTCTTATATCTTATTCCCTCAATATAGAGGCCCTATAGTTCCCTAGGTACCCAAATTCTTCCAGCACTAAAGGGAGAGGTGGGCTTCCTCACCAATCCCTTCAATCCCTACCCAACCTGGGTCCTTTCTGGCAATTGGAGTCCTTTGGAAGTTTTTTAATTTACAAATTTCAATTTCAGATGTTATCAATTGGCTCCCTGGTAGGAAAGATTAAGAAATTAGCACTCATCCATTTCTTCCTATTTTCTCTCTCCCGTCACCTCCTTATTTCTGTTAGCCATACTTTTTACTTCGTCTGAATTTCTAGCCTCTTGGTAATGTGCCCCTGCCACCTGTAGCTGATCTTCCTTGATACCAGCTCCCTACCTAGACCCTTATCTCCAGCCTGCTGCCAGACTCCCCAGATTTTGGCTCTGCTCTCTGCAAGGCCTCCCTGGGCCTGTTGCTGGAATCTTTCCCGCCACCAACTCTGCTCCCCCTCAGGTGTACCTCTCTCCTTAGATTCTGTTCTAAGGCAATTCTAGCACCACCATCCCTGGCTGCCAAGGGCACTTTGAAACCCTTAGCCAACTCTGCTCCTAAACATTTTTAAATAATATGGGGAAAAAATCCTTTTCTTCTTAGTTTTAACCAAGACAAAATTAGTCTTTTTAATTACTTATAAATTTAATAAATCATAATGGTAAATGTGGTGAATCTCAGGTTCTCATATGCATTACAATACTGTTTACAAAACTAATCAAATTCTCTTACAACTTCATTTAAAATCACAAGTCTAAAATCAACTACTCAGGGCCAGCCCATGGCTCACCCTGGTGAGTGTGGTTCTGATAACGCCAAGGCCACGAGTTCGGATCCCATATAGGGAGGACCGGTTTGCTCACTGGGTGAGCGTGGTGCTGACAACACCAAGTCAAGGGTTAAGATCCCCTTACCGGTCATGTTTTAAATAAATGAATGAATGAATGAATGAATAAATAGATAGATAATAAATAGATAAATAAATAAAATAAACTATTCAATTACACATTTACAATGTAATCTCAGACATCCCAAATTCTCTTACACATCGCAAAACCTGCAAATACCAAATACGTACAGATCATTCCTAAATTTAACATAAATGTATTAATATGGTTTTAATTGACTTCATTTTTTATTGGTATTTTTTATTTTTTATTTTATTTTTTAAACATTTTTTATTTTAAATTATCAATATACAATGTAGTTGATATTTGTGTTCTTTTACCAGTTCCTCTGTTTTCCCCTCCCTCTCCCTGCTACACCCCCATCAACATCATATCTGTTCACTTGTCTTTTTTTTTTTTTTTTTGTCTTTTTCGTGACCGGTAAGGGGATCGCAACCCTTGGTGTGGTGTCACCCACACCGCGCTCAGCCAGTGAGTGCACCGGCCATTCCTATATAGGATCCCAACCCGCGGCGGGAGCATCGCTGCGCTCCCAGCGCCTTACTCTCCCTAGTGCGCCACGGGCTCGGCCCCTGTTCACTTGTCTTAACAAGTTCAAGGAAATGTTGTGATTGTTGTGTCTTCTTCCCCCCTCTCCCCACCCTCTGGTTTACTTGTTTGTATATTTATTTATTTATTTTTAGCTCCCACAAATAAGTGAGAACATATGGTATTTCTCTTTCTGTGCCTGGCTTATTTCACTTAATATAATTTTCTCTAAGTCCATCCATGTTGCAGTGAATGGTAGTATTTCTTTCTTTTTTTTTTTTTTTTTATATAGCAGAGTAGTATTCCATTGTGTATATATACCACATTTTCCTTATCCACTCATCTGATGATGGGCATTTGGGCTGGTTCCAACTCTTGGCTGTTGTAAATAGCACTGCAATAAACATGGGAGAACAGATATCCCTTTGACATGATGATTTCCATTCCTTTGGATATATTCCCAGCAGTGGGATAGCTGGGTTAAAGGGAGAGGTGGGCTTCCTCACCAATCCCTTCAATCCCTACCCAACCTGGGTCCTTTCTGGCAATTGGAGTCCTTTGGAAGTTTTTTAATTTCTCTCAGCCTTTTGGATATTAGCCATCCTAACTGGAGTGAGATGGTATCTCAAGGTGGTTTTGATTTGCATTTCCCAAATGTTGAGTGATGTTGAGCATTTTTTCATGTGTCTGTTGGCCATTTGTATATCTTCCTTTGAGAAATGCCTATTCAGCTCCTTTGTCCATTTTTTAATTGGGTTACTTGTTTTTTAATTGGGTTTTTAATTGGGTTACTTGTTTTTTAATAGGTTTTTTTAATTGGGTTACTTGTTTTTAATTGGATTACTTGTTTTTTGAAATGAACTTTTACAAGTAAATTAAAGAAAATCAGGGGAAATAATATGTACCCAAAAGACCAGAAAGCTGATGGTTTACAGAATAAACTTGCATCTAATCACAGATTAGTTGGACGACAGTGTATGAGGCCATGTAGATATTTTCTTTCCTCCACTCTTTCTCCCAAACCCCTTTTTGAGGGTTGTTTTGTTTTGTCTCAGGGATCTCCTCCTCCCTGCAGGAGAGGGGTTCAGCCCTCATCACAACCTCTTATTAAAAAAAAAAAAAGGCAGCGGACCCTCCCTTGTAGACATCTGAGTTTGTAGCTTCTGGTGGCTAGTTAAAACCAAGGACTGAAATTTCAGACCTGAGTTCAAGTCCTGACTCTGCTACTTATGCGTTCTGTGACCTCGCACTAGTTACTTTTCTGAACCTCTACTCTGTCATATATGAAATGGGGTGTTAACAAGTATATCAGATAATTTTTGTAAAGCACTCAGCACAATGGCTGGAAAATTAAAACTCAATATTAGCTGTTAATTTCTCTTAATTTATTTTATTGGAGATGCTTGAAACCATGAAAGGGAATGAAAAGAAGGAAAATTAAGAAAAAAAAAATTTTAAAGGTAGTGGACTGATAAGTAGCTAATAATTCATGCCCAGGAAGAGAAAGACCCCATTTCAGCTTTCGTGCCTCCTGTCACTGAGCAAGACTCTGGCCAAGGCCTGAGCATGCCACAGTCCTTATAGCCTCCAGACCTTCACTCGTGGCCTCCTCCCAGCTGGTATGCCATTCCTCCTCCTCCTCTCTATTTATCTGAACTATACTCATTCTTCAAAGCTCCACTCTACTATCACCTCCTCCAGGAAGCACATCACTTACCTGCTTCTCAACCTCTTGCAGCACTTAAAATGTACACCACACAATTTAGCACTTAATTCAGTGGACGCTTAACCCCAATTGCTTCATGTAAGCTAGTTTAGGCTCCACAATTAGTCCCATAAGAATCCTTGTTGACCTCCCTGGAGATACTTAGCAAAAACATGAGCCTGTATTTGGGGTTCAGCAAAGACACACTGAAGATACTTGTTCTAGAAACAAAATCAGGGGTTTCCATCTTTTTTGAGTAACTGTATAGAAAATGTAGTGCTCAGACACAGCCATTAAAAAAAGCCTCCAGCATCCTGGGAAGCAGCTACCAAAGACACCACTGGTATTCCCAGGTCATCGAACCACAGAGTGTTGCAGCAGAAAGGAATCTTAATCATCTACTCCCAAACTTTTAAACTGGGGTATGCATAACCCTGGGGTCCATGGCAGTGTGCCAAGGGGGTCCACGAAGCCAACAGATAAACATGGTATGCTTTCCCGGAGTGTTAATTTTACTCAAGTGTAAGAAATTTAAAACATTTCTATATTAAAACAAATACAGCTATATCATGGAGGAGAATGCAAACTGTGCACACACTTTTAGGGTAAAATACAAAACCTCAAAGACACTTGGAGCTTGCAGTAGGCTGCTTTGGGTTACCCCATCCACCCCTCTCCCCTACACAGGCTGGAGATTTCATTTTCCATCTCCTCTGTCATCAGGGTTACTTCAGTTAAAAATAAAATAAAAGTTTGAAACAATCTGACCTAATCCAACCCTCCCTTTTCACAGTTAGGAAAACCAAGGCCCACAAATGAGAAATAATTTGGCCAAAGCTACATACAGTGAGTTCAGCAAGAGCTAGGACCACAATCCACCTCGGTCAGAACGTACATTTCTTCTCAGTGACTTGCTCAGGTAACTACTGACTGCTAACTACATTTCCTTGCTAACTCTGTCCCACACCTTGTACCTTTCAGCATTTTTTTTTCTTTGCCAAGGGTTTACAACCTATCCTTAGAGAAACCTGTGGCACCAGCAGCTCGAAGTGCAGGTCAAACCCTGCAGTCCCTTCCTATAGCCTAAAATTCAGTAAATAATGACACGTTTCCCAGAAGTCAGCTTGTAACTGATGAGATTCAAACCCCTCCCAGAAATAGGATGAAGTCCACGTAATGTTAAGGAGAGAGGAGCAAAGCAGGGAGGAGGTCCTGGTAATGAGAGGCTACAGCCAGGAAGCAAAGAGTTGATTCTTATAAAAGACTGGAGAAATATAATACTTATTCTAAGTATAAACTCTAATGCAGAACTATAGGAAGAATATTAATACTCATTCTAGGTATTTAAACTGTAAGTGCAGAACAATGAGGAGATGCATTAAACTATTACTTCTTCATGCACAATTCACTGTTAGGCCTTGAGAATATGCAATGAGCAGAGGTGCCTGGACCTTGTGTGCTGTGGTGCTGTACAACCTGGCTAATTTTATATGCACAGACTCTCTGTGCGGCTCTACATTTTTTTTAAGACTAATGCAGAACAATAGTTTTCTTAATCATATAATCAAAAGTTAACTGCACAGTGATGGCAGAAATCCTGGTGGCTGCCATGTTAAAATATGGCAGGTTATTTTTTAATTGTACTTTTAAAAATAATTAAAATTATATATTTTTAAAAAATATTTGAATCCAACTTTTTTCTAACTTTTTGAAACATATAAGTGGATCCCTGGGGTTAACAATTTGTAAACCGCTAATGGAATGCGAGCGCTGAAAGCACATGAAGACTCATGGATGTGGGAACCTATACACATATCACAACTGCCTGGGTGTTAATGTCATAGTCTTTGCTATAGAGTGGAATTTAACATAAAGGGGGTTCCTGATGGAGCCCACTTGTGAGGGCTTAAGGACTAAAGTGAGGTTTATAAAGGTCATTTCCAGCCTGTTTCTGGGGCCCATACTACAGCAAGGCTCCAGTATACCATTCCACAGTGCTACATGAGTAACACATGACGTGATACCCACGGCCACGGGATTTCTGAAAATAGTGGCTTTTACATTGTTTATCATTTCTTATAGTAAAAAAGAAATACACGTTCATTATAAAAGATAAAAAGCAAAGAAAGAAGAAAATAATAATTATTCATAACCTTATCCCCTAAAAATAATCACTGCTAATAATTTGGTGTATGTCTTTTCAAAGTTTTTGAGGTTACAGGGATGGTATATTTACACACACACATTACTCCTTAATTTTTTTAAAAAATGGACTCATATTGTAAGTGATGTTTTGTAATCTATTTTCTTTACTCAATATATTGTGTATGTTATCATATCAATAAACATTATCTAACCTTAAAAAAAAAAAAAAGGCTACTTTTTCCCCTGTTTATATGAGGAGATGCTATAAAGCCACCTCGGCAAGGCCTCAAAGGAACTGGGATCTCAGAAGAGCACCCCATCTGGCTTCCCTGTCTCCATCAGGCTGTGGGACTAAAATAATCACCTCAGGTAAAAAAAAAAAATCCAGTTTCACAACCTTCATATATATCCTTCATGCAAATTAGCAAGGGCTCCCTCACATACTTACATTCATTTATTTACATCTTAAACCCACAACTCTTGCTGTTATACAGACATATGCAAATTCTTCAGCACACTGTCACAAATACAAACATAAGCACACATTTATGTTAGGAAAACCAGTACAATCATAGTCCCTGTCCACACTTCTCCTCCCGCAACTCCCAGCCCCAGGTACACACAGCCACCATTGACACCCACATCCACAGTCCCACACACCACGTTGAGAAGTGACCCAGGTTGCCAGGGTTAGAGCCACATTCCATGGTGTCCTGTTCCTTCAGAGAACTAACAAATCATTTCACAAAGATGTCATCACCTGCCAACTAATGTCAAGTTACAGCCAGAATAAATGCTCCATTACCCACCCCCGTTAAAGGTAGGTCCACAGGAGAATGACAGCAGAGAAAAAGGAGAGTTGTGGCTCAGTGTCACTGCAGGAGACTGACCAGACAGATAAGATGGGTGGTTCATCCCAGCCAAAAAGAGTTCCTTTCCTCTTTGGGCCCTAGAATGGGGGGTGGGGACATCAAAGGTAGTCTGATTTTTCGCAGATTTCTCAAACTCTAGGTACAGATCACCTAGGGCAAAAAGAAAAAGAAAAAGACTGCTCTTTGAATGTAGGTTTGTCCTTTTCTAGAAGATGATTGGGTCACGTTGTAATACTTTCTCTTTTGAATAAGTTTCCAACTCTTTTCGGAGTGGTCCAGTGATCAACAACATGGTCTCTGGAGCCAGACTCCAGGCCTGAATTTTGGCCCCACCACATGCTAGCTGTATGATCTTGAGCAAGTTACTTAACCTCTCTAAGCCCTTAGTTTCACTACCTGTTAAAAATCTGGGTAATAATGGCATCTACCTCATGGTGGTACGATGTGATTTAAACGTAAAGCACTTAGAAAAGTGCCTGGGACTTAGGATGCTCAATAAATGGAATTATACAAATAATCAATTTCCTGTTTTTCCCAGGTCTCCACTCCCTCACTACCTGCTTGCCCACCCCGTGCTGACAGTGTGGCCACTCCGTTTCTGAGATAGGCCTTCTAAAGCCCAGAGATAGAGCATGGTGTAGCAACACCAAGGTCACCAAGGTCAAGGGTTCAGATCCCCGTACCAGCCAGCCACCGAAAAAGTAAAAATAAATATTGTATTAGTCCGTTTCTGTTGCTTATAACAAAACACACGGAACTGGGTATTTTATAAAGAAAACGAAATTTATTGCTTAGAGTTTCTGAGGCTAGGAAGTCCAAAGTCCAAGGAACACATCTGGTGAAGGCTTTCATTGGTGGTGACTTCAGTGAATGGCAGGTTATCACATTGCAAAAAATGACAGAGCACACAGAGCAAGAAAGAGACAGACTCTTCATCCTCCCCATTTAAAGCCCTCAGAACCATGCCCCTGACCACCATTTTTTCTTTTCTTTTCTTTTTTTTTTTTTTTTCTAACTGGTAAGGGGATTGCAACCCTTGGCACGGTGTTGGCTGCACCACGCTCAGCCAGTGAACGCACTGGCCATCCCTATATAGGATCCGAACCCGCGGCCTCGGCACTACCAGCGCTGCACTCTCCTGAGTGCGCCACGGGCTCGGCCCCTGACCACCACTTTTAATCTATTCACTAGGGCATGGTTCTACAACCGAATCACCTCTTTAAGGCTCCACCTTCTAATTACCATAATAGGATTTCCTACCCTCTTAACACAGTGGGGCCATTTCTAATACATAAAACGTGAGGGACACAACTCAAGCTTCAATAAGTTTTGGGGGGACATAATTCAATCCACTACAAATATAAAAAATAATTTTTAAAATGGTATTAAAGCCCAGAGAGAACAAGACTGGCCCAATATCACATAGAAAAATTAATAGGATTGTAATTGATTGCTTAGGGGTGACAGCCAGTGTTCTTACCTACTTCACCTCCTCAGGAAAAAAACTAGCATAGCTTGAGGAAACCTGGGGGGAAATATAGCTGGGGCCAGGCAGGACATAAATAATAACAATGACAACTTAATATGTGCCAAGCACAGTTTTAAGTACATTCTGTGTATTATTTCATTTAAACCTCACACCAACCCTGTGAGGTGATGACTACCATAATAATCTGCAATTATACAGAACAGGAAACTGAGGCTGTAATATCTAGGATGGGACATAAAGCTGGGATTATGAACCCAGGCAGTCTGACACCAGGATGGAGTGTTCAGCCACTACCCTGTACTGCTGTCCACATAAAACAAGGAAAGCAGAACGAGAGGGGAGCCAGGAACAAGGGACAAAGGAGCAGTACACGTTCTTTCTAAGTAAACTGATTGAGGCATTCGAGTGTTTTGGTGAAGTCCTAACATAAGATCAAGGGTTAAGAACTACCTAGGTCCGCCGGCCACAAAAAAAAAAAAAAAAAAGAAAAGAAGAAAAACTACCTCGTTTTAAGTCTTCTCTCTGCTACTAGTTACTAAATTTCTTTGGGTCTCAGCTTCCTTCCTCATCTGTAAAATGGGAATAAAACTATTTCTAAGAGTTGTGATGAGGCTTACAGGAGACAATGCAAGCAAAGCGCCCGGGGCCCTGCTTAATACCGACAACAGATGTCACTGACTGCGCCTCCTGCAGGATTTTCCTAGCATTACATTTCCCCCTGCCCCATCTCAGGGAAAATCAATCAGGAAGGAAAAAGCATTTCTAAATTGCCTGGAAAATGAAGAACTGGGCAGAGTAACATTCTAGACATCCTTTCCCACCTCCCGGGGTGGGGGGTGAGAATCAGCATTATCGGCATCGCCTTCTTCTTTCCTCAAGGAACAGAGAGAGCCTAGCAGGTCGCTCCCAACCTCTGGTCACTACAATACAGCCTGACGAACTCTCCCTTTTCTTAAGGAGTTTTGTTTTTCCTTGTCCTTTTCACATAGGTTGCTTTATTTTTTAAATCAACCCTGTGAGGTATTAGGAAAGGAGGAAGGAATCTCAGATGTGGTGAGTGTCTTTCATGTGCTCAGCGTAGTGCTGGGCACTTTCCATCAGTGCTTTCATTTCATCCTCACAATACCGCTGTGAAGGGGCACGCTTTATCCTCACTTTATAAATGATGCCCTGAATCCAGTGAGGGTTTGCTTTCTTTTTTAGTGTACACTTTCCTCTCATCCCATATATCCAGCACAGACCTGGCCTGGGGTTGTGTCTTGCTGAGGATTTTCTGTAAACCGAAATATTCTGAAATTTCACTATCCTCAATATACCAATCTTTGCATAATCGCAAATCCCATGAGTTGAGTTATTTGCCCCCATTGGATCTGAGATTAAATTATGACTTTGCTACTTATTAGCTATATGACTCTATACTAGTCACTTTACCGCCTCCTCTATTTCCTCACCTCTAAAATGGGGACAATGACACCTCCTACTTCACAAGCTTGTGAAAATTAAATAACTTTTATGAAAGTGCTCTGTCAATTGGGATGCTTCATAGAAACACTGTTTAAAACAGAATCATCAATCAGCTTAATCTCAAAAGAGCCCCAGAAGGGTGATAGAATGCCCTGACCTTCAATCAAGTAGGATTTCAGATCTGCCAACTGTGGTTGATAACTTTGGGAACTCTGGGGACAAAGAAGACCTTGAAGTGACTGTTGAAGAAATGGTCTTTGCCATTATCAATGTGTAATGTATATCATCATAGAGACATCTAAATCCTGTATCACATCCTTCTCAAAGCAGTTTCATCTACTTTATTTTATTTGGCACTCACTAAAAACCCCAAGAGTTAGGCATTATCTTTAAAATTGTTCCACTTGCTTCGTTACTATTTTCCCTTTCCTGGAAGTGGTCCATATGAATTTGTGAAATCCTTCCCCATCTTCTCTTCAAGGCCCATCCATTACAAAGGCCACCTTAGTTCTGAACAGGGCCCCATCCCCCCAGATCCGTCTTCCCTCTGCTTTCTGAATCCACGCAGTATTGTGCACCTTATACTGTTTTGTATTCTAGTCATTCATTTACTTGCTTTAACCTCCCCCATCCCATCTTCTCGCTTAAATTCACAAGCTTTTCAAAGGAAGACGAAAGAAATGATTTTTTTGTTGTTGTTTTATGTCAGATCCATTTTATAAAGCTTTTTGTTGTGGAAATGTTCATATGTATTTCATATTTTATATATATATATATATATAAAATATGAAATATATAATCGCATACATATAGTATAATAAACACCCATGTGCCCATCACCCAGCTTCAACAATTAGCAACCCATGGACAATGGCATCTGTACTTGCACTCCTTCTGCCTTCTTACTTTGGATTATTTAAAACAAATCCCAGACAGCCTATCATTTCACGCATAAATACTCCAATATGGATGCCACCTTTTGCATTTTTGTGTCCCCTACAATCAGAAGATGACTTGCATCTGTGTTCCCTACTCCGGGAGTGCATCAGATTATTTCTGAGCGCCTACTATGTGCCAGACTTTATGCTTGGTTCTGGAGGTTCCGTCTGAGCTAGGGTGGCACATCAGTACCAAAGCACGATGTGCCAAGCCGAGAACTGCTATGGGTCGAGGGAGTGAGCACGGGGTGCACGTGGGAGCCCGGAAGCAGGACCTCAAACTGTACTAACTGAATTGAGTGGAATCGGTTTTCTCATTTCATGGTGACCCTGAGTTCGAACTTGCCGCGAGACGTGGGGTATCCAGCAGGAGGCGCTGCAAAGGCGGGGGTTGCGTAGCTGGCTGTGTTCAGCTTCTCCTGAGGGAGACTGGGAAGGCGGCCAGCGCCGGCTGCGGTGAAAACTGCTAGCAACGACGCCGTTTAACAGGCGAGCAGGACGCCGAGCGCCTGGGCCCAAGAGGGGCCCCAGGGTTCAGGTGCGAGGCAGAGGTGCGGGGACGCGGGACTGGCCCAGCACCTGCTCCCCAGGTCTTCTCGACTCTGCCCGTTGCCCTGGCTGCCGCCGGTTCCCGCCCCAACTGCCGCTTTTCCTGATAGAATATATCAGAGCAGGGCACAGGACAGAGCGAGGAAACACCTGTTTCCAACAAGAAAAGAGATGGGGGAAGTCCCCCACCCCACCCCCCAGGCTTCCAATGGCCTCTCATCGAGCTTGCTCTCGAGAGCCTTGTAAAAGCGCGGCCAGAAAGCCAACGGAGATCATTTTTCAAAAAGATCGCTTTCTAGTTCTTACTCCCCCTCCTTTTCCTAAGCTGTAACGTCCTTTAAAAAAATTTTTTTTTTAATTTTTTTAAAGTCTTCTTTGCTCCGTGAGATTTCTCGTTCCTCCCAGGCCCTTTAAGGCCCCCCGCCTTGGTGTCTGCAGGGACTGCCATCACCCCCAATCCCAAATTTTGGAACTGCATTCGCTTCAGGATTTTTCACTTCCTCAGCCCCCCGCTGACCTATACAGGTAGTGAGTGGCACTGGGGGCAGCCGATCAAAGAAAGCAGGGATCCCCAGGCCCGGGCCAGATGCCCCTTCCACAGCCTCCAACCAGGCAGGGATCAAGAGGGGCTCAGGAGCGCGTGAACCCCCAGCCTCGATCTGACGGCACTTTCCAAAGGTGAGTAGCCCGAGGACGCGTGGGACGTGGGGATGGCCCCCTCGCAGTAGACCGACAGACAGACAGACCCCCACGGAACAGGCCTGAGTAGCCGTGGGCGCCAACGGCCTCCACGGACTGGGCTCCGTTATTTCATCAGCAGTTTCAGAAAAACCTGCCAAAAGCAGTTATGCCTCACTGCAATGTGTAGCTTTTTCCTGCCATTTTTTTTTTTTCATAATAAAAGAGGGAGTGAAGCTCGCTCGCTCTCTCCCCCTTCCACCCCCCTCTCTCAAAAAGAGCCAAATGGATACGAGAAGGAAAAAAAAAAAAAAAAGAAGAAGAAGAAGCCACACACCAATCTCCGAGGGGATGCCAGTGAGGTGTGGCTTGTATTTAAATATCCAATATGTCAATGTAAGGGGAGTGGGTATGTATATAAAGTGCCGTTTGCATCTGATAGCTCGTCGAAGCAAGCTATGAGAGGCCGGGGGAGATGGACGCGGAGGGGAAGCGGCAGTTTGACTGAAAGCAAGGTCAGGAGCGCGCTGCCTCACGCTCCCCGCCACTGAGAAGTTCCTTGGACGCGAACTGACGTCTCCTGCAGCTCAGCAGAGNGTGCGGCGCGACCCGTCTTTTCCTCACTCCCCTCCCTCCCTGGGCAGTGAGGGGCTCGCTCTGGGAGCTGGATGCTGATCTTTAGACGAAAGCAGGTGGAGCTGGGAGAGGGGTGGGAGCTCTCGCCTAGGAGGACAGGAACCGTGGCTGTAGCTCTGGACCGAGCCTCGAGGACAGCAGAGCTGTCGCGGCCGATTGCACGGAGTAGGAAGCCTGCATAGGCCACGGGCGTGTTGGGCGGGAGGCCCGCGTCCGAATCTCTTGTGGCCGGGAGATCCCAACGGCCGAGGCACCTGCCTGCCTTGGGGTTGCTTTGCCCAGGGTAGGAACCAATCCAGGCAGCATGGCGTGAGCTGGGTATCGGGGAATCTAGGGAAACCTCGTGGTGTCCACCATGTAAGGGCACAAGTCCTGGGGCAGCTTTTCCCCGGAAATACCTCTGGGCTCCTTGCTTCAGTGAGGAAGCCGTCCTGGGCCCACTCCTAGACCCAGAAACAGGTGTCTCCTGGGCCCAGGACAGGAAAGGTCCAGCCTCTATCCAGGATTGTCTCTGCGCGCCACTATGCAGACTGTTCAAAGGACACGGCTGCGTGTCTCACACACAGAACTAATTACACAATTAATATAAGCCTTGGTCCTGGACAGAGATCATTAGGTTTCTAAGCAAATGTGTTCACTCCTCAGTAATTTGCCATTTTTATTTTCAATTTCCTGTTCTCTACTAAGCCATTATGTGGGTGCCATGACAGCTACCCTTTCTTGCCCCTCCTCATCCTCCAATGCCCTCTGCTTCTTCCCAAGGACCCTGTAATCCAAGAAGGGCACCTTCTACTCCTAAGCCAGTAAGAGGTTTTGCCTACCCTCAAGCATGACAGGGTTCCCTTCTTTTTCCCACCCTATCCCATGTCCCCCCCACCCCAAACCTCCCTTTCCTCCTATTCTCCATACCTTGCTAGAGCTGCATCTGGAGTGCACAATAAAAAGGGGGACATCGGGGTGCTGCATAAGGCCAAGCCTAGCAAACAGTTTGGGGCCAGGGTTGGTCTTCCTTACTGGGAGCAGGCAGGAACCCTAATGAGGTCTATGTCATCTTGGAAAAATGCACTCAAACAGAGCTGGAGTGCAGTAGGTTGGGAGGGGTAATGGAGGGGTGCAGGTGTCTGTATAAACTTGCAGCAGGTCCTCAAAAGCGTGATAAGGTGGAGTGGGAGGAGAGGGAGTGTTAACTTGGCTCCTTTCCCTTCCATCAACTTGTGATTTTGCGGTCCCCTTTTGTTCCTCTTCTTAAGGAATGGGACTCCCACCCTGACCTCAGCAGCTCCCAGGAATGGCCTAAAGATATGGGGGTAGCTCATGGCTGATATATGAGTATGAAAGAAAAGCCGTGAGATGATGGAGAAATGCAGGGTGGGGGCAGCGAAGGTGGAGAAACTATGAGCACCGCTCCCAGCGGCTACAAGTGTTTGACTCTGTGCCTAAGCTGAGCCCAATAACTTACAAGGTCACCATAAATCAGTAATAGGCTCTTGGGATAAGTGGTCTTTAATTACCTCCCTGAAGACACATCTTGATTTCTTTTCATCTCCCAGGCCTGCTAAGAGTGTTAAGTTTAAGGAGAAACCAAAGGAAATAAAACTGGCAGGAGGAAGGGATGTTTTTGCTGCTGCTTAACTGACTGCTTTATTTTGGGTTTTGCCTTTAAACACACACACACACACTCTCTCTCTCTCTCTCTCTCTCTCTCTCTCTCTCTCTCTTATATGCTCACACAGTTCATGCTCACACTGCCCGAGACCACCTCTGCATTACCCTTTCCCTTTCTTCCTTCCCTGACTTCCTGGCAGTTCCGTGTATTTCCTGTAAAGGAAACGATATCTGGTCAGAGCTGTCTCTTTGTAACCTCCCTTGTCAACTTTCAAACACACACTTACTCTCTCTCAGTTTAGTTTTTGGCACAGAAAGAGGTAGCGTTTGAATTTGCTCTCCTGCCTCCGCATTTGAGTTAATCAGCCAGGGTATTCAATAAATCGAAACTTTAACATTCCATAAGTGCTTTAGCAGTCAACATTCCAGCAGGGTAAAGTAGGCCAGACTTAAGATATAAAATATTATAGATTTCTGCTTGGGGGGAGGAGGTAGTCTCCAAAGGCCATGTAAAGTAAATAGCTATTTGTTGTAATTGGAGAGCAGGGCCCCCAAGGATTACCCTGGAATCCATGTGTTCAGAACAAGTCAGGCTGAGCCCAAAAGCAGCCCCGACTCCAAATAATAACCTGTTGGCACAGCGTATGCTCCCCACTCTCCATCTGCAATCAGTAGCCAGGAGTGTTTCAGTCCCCGCCTGGCTGGTGGCGTTTCCATGAGGTTCACAAGGATCCTGACGTTCCTGAGGGGCACCTGTGGACTGGCAGAGCAGAGCTTGGGGCCAGACTGGAGGAGAGGCCTCCCGCCAGGTGGGATGGAGCAGGCTCCTGCAGCTGCTTTGGTTTCTGAGCGAGCTGGTTCTTATTTGGCAAGATGCCAAAGCAGCACTGTCTTGGCCCTGAAGGTCTGAAAGGATGGCTGAGGGAGCTCAGGCAAGTTGTGGAGCCAGATTAAATGACACATTAGCCAAGCACTGGGGCCCAGGACAGATTAGTTTTGGCCCTGGGAAGAGAGTTGTAAAATGAGAAGAGTCTGGAAATTGTTGAGAAAAGGTCAGTGCCTGAGGTGGACAGGTCAAGATGAGGCAGAGTATAGGGAAGTCCTGGGCCTTGAAGGGGTGAGAGCACTGAGGACAAATTTTGTCTATTTAATACTTTGCTTCAACGGTTTGCTGTTAACACCCCTGTCCAGCTGTAGCTGGGAAAATATGAAAATGGCTTGTTTTCTCTCCCCCTTCATGCTGGCTGGAATTCAAGAGAAGGTTTAGGAATATCTGTTCCATCGTCATGTGCCACTGGGTTCCCACAGTTTGAATCCAGCTAATAGGAAAGTTGGCAAAGAGAAATGATGCCCAATGACAGCTGGGCTGGGATGATTCCAGCTGTTGGAGACCCCTGTTACTGGACACAACCCAAGTGACTTCCTGTATGATCTGTCCATTGGCATCAGGGTTAACAGAGAGTTGGAGAAAAACTGTGGTGACTCAAATAGCCACACCTCTTGGGTTTTGTGATTTGTTCTCATACCAGGTCTTGGGCAGTGAGGTCACAAGCTACCCTCTGCTACTTAATGAGCTCAGGATGGTCAGAGAAATGAGATACTTAGAGAATGAGGGAACTAAGACTTGAAGCTCAGAAGTAATCTGCCAGAGCAAAACAAAGAACTAAAGGCTCCATTGAGCTGGTGTTCCTCAGAGTTTAGCACCCAGAACTGAATCATGACCTGGTTTCTAGTTTCCTCGCCATATTGGCCACTCTCTTTCGAACATGCTTCTGTTTTTTCATATCGCTCTGTAAACAGAATAAAACTAAACACAGTACTCTCAGTGTGGTCTGACCAACTCAGCAGAGTAGGTTAATCCCCTCCCTTGTGCTAGTTACTAGACCTCTATCAATGCAACCTTAGATCACAGTAGCTTTTATTCCCCCCCCCCTTTTTTTTTCCATTTTTTTACATTAGCTTTTTAATGATTTTTAATCTTTTGGGGGGTGGGCGGTGACTGGCCGCTATGGGGATCCAAACCCTTGACCATGGTGTTACAACCCTGCACTCTAACCAACCGAGCTAACAGGCCAGCCCTGATGGCCTTTTAATAATCCCACTGATCACCCATGACACTGAGTTTACCTGTTCAATCAAATCCTTTAAGCTATTATTGTGTATGTTTTGCTAAGCCACATCTTCCCATTGCAGAGATAGGCAGACTTGCATATAATTAAGATGCACAGAAACACAAAATAACAGTACACGTTTTCAAGAAACTATGTGTGGTTGCCTGAAGTGAGGAGGTGGATGGGAGCCGAGTGTGGAGATAAAAAGAAAGAAAGAAATAGATAACTAAAAAGCCTTTGCGCAGACCAGTTATGATAATAGACCACGAACCAAGTAGAATGGTTAACTCAACTATCTATACTCCCCCTCTCCAACAAAACCCCAAACACAAAACACCTTGGGAAATTGGTTTTGGGGACCAACTTTACATTGATTCTAATTAAGCTTATCTTGTTGGAGCCAGCCCATCTTTCCATCCTCTTGAAATCTCTTTGAATCTTAATTGTGTCATTCTTCCCAACTGTATGTCTTCTGGAACTAGGGTAAGCAGTCCCCCTAAGTCCTCTTACAAGTCATTGATTAAAATGTTAAACAGGGCAGAACCAAGAGCAGGATCTTGTTTGGTGCAACTGAAGATTTGGGTCCATTAACTCAGTGTCTGATTAACCCCTACTTGGCACTAGGTATTTTCCCTTTCCCTCCTACCATTTTGTGTCAATCTCTTTTCCTAAGACTCCTTTCTTTGTACTGTAAGAGTCAGTAACAGCCAGATTGAGAATAAAACTTGGAGGATTTCAATGCGAGACGCCAAAGGCCAAACCCTGAGTGCTCTATAGAATGGCAGCAGAAGAACCTTAAATCCTTCATGTAGACCCAGGTGGGCCGTGGAAACACATGCACACAAAGCTGCCACACCTGAACATGCACCCGCCAGCCTGAGTCACTGGGACTCTGCAGGAGACTTCCCACTGGAGTTTTGAACCTGATTTCAAAATAAACTGCTTAAAATGTTTGATGGTTTAAGGAATCAGTTCTAATCCCTATGTAGATTACATACAATTATTATTACCCTTAAGAATTGCATTTTTGGATAAGAAAGACAGCCAGATATGAGCTCATTTCATACCTTTGGATGCCTCAGACAGTCATGTCAAGTTTTTGGTCTGTATGTTGAAAAATATGGTTAGAGACAGGCATATCAAAGAGGAATCGAGTTGACTATTATCTCTGTATCCAGATAATAGATGTACTATTCTAGGACAAAATCGTGAAGTCTTCAGTATCACCAGGATTTCAATTCTGGTCCTTTTTCCCTCTTAATAGTTGACTTCTCCTTTTCTCCCACTGCTGCTGGGTAAATGAAAACATTTTCAAATCCTCACCTCTAATCTTTTCAGCTACAAGGACTTTCTGAATTTCTTCCCCTTCCCCTTAAAGTTGTTACATCTCAAATCAGTATCGAGTCCAGTACTACTTACCAACTCTTCGCCATGGATAAACTTAAAATTCTCCAGAGAGAGGGGGAGAATAACAGGCTTGTCAGCTTGGGGCTGTACTGACTGAGAACACTTTTTAGGAGAAGGCTCCCACGAGGCCAAGTTTTGCCTCGTGCCATAAGCTGGGGGAACAAACTTAGTGAGTGGCCTGTGTGGCCTTTGTTAGAGTCAGCTACAGGCAGTTGACAGCCTCATGTGGCTTTAAGGACATGAGAGTTGAGAGGGTGCAAAACAAGTTCAACCTAGAGGACAGTAAGGTAATGCTGTGTGCTCTAGGGAAGTGACTTTGGGAAAGACACAGAAACCTGGCCTCATTCTTGCATTTAGAAAGCTCCCGTCCCATTTTTGAAATGGGAGGTATTTGACAGCAATAGTACCTTGTAGTTATGCAGGTTTTGTAGCCAAAGCCTTCTCCTGGTCTCTTCCTCATAATATGCCTAAGAGTGTTGAGGAGAGGCAGAGATCATTTCCTCCGTTTTATATATGGAAAAACTGAGGCCCAGAGAGACTGAGTGCCTCCTCTGAGGTTTCATTCTTGCTGCAAAAGATGGTTTCATCAGGTAATTCACCAAAGGCACAAAAGGCGGGCCTGCAGTGGATAAATGATGAGGAAGGAGCTCGTGTCACCCAAACAGCTTCTCTTAGCTGAATGTCAGTAATTGGAATGGCATTCACTTTCTTGCTCTAGGAATCCTGGAGTTTATCAGCCTGGCTGTGGGGCTGATCAGCATCCGGGGAGTGGACTCTGGCCTGTACCTAGGAATGAATGAGCGAGGAGAGCTATATGGGTCGGTAAGTTGATGGTTTTATTTTTATCAGAGGCTGTTACCACCAGCATTTGGACAAAATAAGGCAAAAGCATAAAAACGTTTATCTAGCACTTCAAAGCACTTTTGTCAACTGTAAAGGACTAGTGTTTTCTCATTATTTGTGGGCTGCTCAGGGCCTTGCTACACAGCACCTTCACTCATTCAGCCCCCATCAGAACATAAGCTTTTCCATGATATGTTTGCTTTTGCCTTTTCCCATAGAGGGCCAGCTAGTCTGGATGGTAATAGTAAGCTGTGCTGGTTTGTCAGTAGATGGTCAAGGTTTGGGATATTAACCCTCCCAAAGGAGCACATTTGAATTTTTTAATGGGTGCCCAAAGTAGCAGACTAGCAGGCGCAAAAATAGGCAGTGGAAGAGTTGGCTTTCACATGCGGGATTCTGAGGTTACCAACACAGTCCCTGATTTCCAGATTGCTTCAGCTGAATCCGAAAGGCCAAATGAAACAAACAAGTGAAGAATGAGGGTTCCAGGGTCTGGTGACAGCCTAAGCCCCCAGCTAGGACTGGGCTAGCTGCAGTGCATTTTCTCTATTCTGGAAGCTAGCCCAGCACTGGGGAATGGTGAGTGATTTGCTGACCTTAACCCTTTAAGGGGATCCCAACTCCTGGCTCTGGCTTTTGAGTCACATAGCATGCTTTCTGGCTGCCTGCATCCCATGAAATCAGAACACATTTTTCCCTGACACCTAAGAGATAGGCCCGTCCCCAGCACTTGGTATCGGCAATCCTAGCAAGTAGTATGGCGGCTGGATCAAGTGTGAGAAGGGACAGAGGCAAGAGACCCAGGAGCTGCCAGCTTGAAGTAGCCAGTTTGGAGAAGCTTTTCAAGGAGATCTTTCCTGAGCTTTTCAACTGACAGGCCTGAGACCCTTCATTAGGAGAGATCACAGCTCACCTCCCATAGAGCTTTATATAGATCTGAGGCCTTTGCCTGTCAGTTGACATGGTTGACTACAATCTCAATGGATTGGAACATCATTAGCCCTAAGTAGGAAGAAAGCTCAGTGGGTGCCAGTGGGGCACTGGAAGGCTAAAGCAGAAATTCTCGGACTCAAAGAGCCAGATGAGGCCATCTCCTCCCATCTTCCCATCTCCTCCCTTCAGGAAAGATCTCACCTAAAGCAACTTTGTGTAGCTTATGAAAGAGGATGAAGGAGATAACAGACAGGAGTGTTTTGTGCTATTTGGAAGAAAGACACCTCAGTAATAGAGGAAATAAAACAAATAAGACTGAAATTTTCTAATATCAATGTGCTATTGCTATTTCAGGGTTTCTCCACCAGCAAGCTGGGATGGGAGAAATAGTCATGTAATGGGCTCTGCTTTATTTTCTCGCCCTCACAGAAGAAACTCACACGTGAATGTGTTTTCCGGGAACAGTTTGAAGAAAACTGGTACAACACCTATGCCTCCACCTTGTACAAACACTCAGACTCGGAGAGACAGTATTATGTGGCCCTGAATAAAGACGGCTCACCCCGGGAGGGATACAGGACTAAGCGACACCAGAAATTCACTCACTTTTTACCCAGGCCAGTGGATCCTTCTAAGTTGCCTTCCATGTCCAGAGACCTCTTCCGCTATAGGTAATGGACCCTTCACAGTGTGACCTCTGTGACCCATGTACTCTGGGGCCACAGTTGTCTCTGCAAGCACTATACTCATAGCTTTTCGATCCTTCCTTCCTATCAATTTAGATAACAGAGAAGCACTTACTGTTCAACTCAACCCAGATGTTTCCTTGTTGTTCAAAATGTATATCAACGTTTGGTTGTTTGGGGGAGGGTTGTGGGGGAGGGGTGGGCTTGAGGGAATTTTGTATATACTTTTTTCCTTACTCATGTTCTTTCCCCTGAGGTGGCATTACAGAGAATGGAGACCCCTTGCCAAGGGCCAGGGGTGTCTTGCTCTACAATCTACCCAAATACCTTGACATTGGGTATAAACAAAAGACCAAGGAATCTGCCATAGATGCTACCTACACAGCTTTGGAAAAATCTCGTTAAGAAAATCCTTGGGGCTGTAGCCCTGCTGTAAGCCATCCCTGCATTGGCTCTGCAGATTTCTCATCTGTCCTGACATGCAGTTTTCCTGCCATTGAAAGTGGGAGATGGGGCAGGTTGTAAGAAAATGATATTAAAATGTAAGCGTGGATACTGTGCATAAGGACAAACTATTTATGAAATGTATATGCTATTTATTTTATATATTTATTTATTTCAAAATAATGTTATTTTTAATGAGAGATGCTATGACTGGATTTTCATCAGAAAGAATAAGGTCCTACTGAAATAGGATAAAATGAGTTATTAAAGGCTTTTATTGGCAATAAAATTGTCTTTATATTGTAAACCACTGTCTAATTCTATTGATTTGTATATTTAATAGGATTGGAAAGTTGGCTAGTTTCTTTCTCCCCAACTCATTAGAATTTCCTGATGCCGGCATCACATTGCCTGTGCTAGAAGATTCCATCATCCAGTATGTTAGCATTATCTAGGGACCCTATGTGAAATCTTGGTGCGCCTTTCTGGTTCTATGACTTTAAACTTAGAGGTGAATCAAAGCTTCAGGAAGGCCTGGACCCACAGCTCTTACTGAAGCTCCCATTTGTGCTTAGGACTAGGCATAGAGAAAGTCCCTTTGGGACTCGGTTAGGGCCCAAAGCCCTACGGTCAGAAACCCTGATTGGTGGCTTCTTGCTTCAGCTATGAAGACGAAGTGATTCAAAATAAGCAGCAATCAACAAGCAGACTGATTTTTTGAACCAATTACCTTCCCTTCTAGATGTTCTCCCACTTTCCCTCTTTACCTCCCCACCCATCCCCTGCCAGTGCTTCTCCTATAAATTCTGGGAAGCTGTCGACAAATTCCCCTAAAGCAGTAGTGCTCAGAGTATATGGTCTCTTGACCAGCAGCATCATCTTGGAACTTGTTAGAGATGCAGATTATCAGAAACTTTGGGGGGGTTAATGGGGGCAGGCAGCAATCTGCATGTTCTCAAGCCTTTCAGGGGGTTCCTGTATACAATAAAGTTTGAGAACCATTGCCCTAAAGGAATGTATTTTTTTATTGCTTTTGCAGCAGAATGACTTACGAATAAAGTTTTAGGGTAATTTCAGTCCATAAAACAAAAGTACAATGGCTGTAGTTGAAGTGGGGATGGATTCCTTGCAGCTCCCTCTTCCCAAGAGCAGTCCCTGAGGTATCTTAGTTTAAAATCCCTGACCTCTTTACTGATATTTAGCGAGGTAGGAGCATAGGGTTATTTGTACTTTAATAGTGAATGCTGTCAGAAGACAAGAACCAAGGAGATAAAAGTGTCATTTGAATTCACAGGCACCACAAATGCCTGGAGGGAAGTTTGAGGTTTCAGACGGTTCTTCCTAGTGCTGCTCAATCATCATGTAGGGCATCCACTATTTTTTCAACTAACTATATGAGTGAATCAAATAGCTTAGGTAGGGCCGAGCCGTGGCGCACTCAGGAGAGTGCAGCGCTGGGAGCGCAGCAGCACTCCCGCCGCGGGTTCGGATCCTATATAGGGATGACTGGTGCGCTCACAGCGCTCACTGGCTGAGTGGGGTGCGGCTGGTCTCAAAAAAGACAAAAAAAAAAAAAAAAAAAAAAA
>NW_007728292.1:236200-236958 GCF_000696425.1 Galeopterus variegatus | reverse complement strand
AAAAAAAAAAAAAAAAAAAAAAAAAAAAAAAAAAAATAGCTTAGGTAACAGCCCACTTAAAAAGCAAAACCAAAAGGTCTATATAAGCTCACCCAAATCTAAGTACCCATCAGAGAAGCCCCGAATATGGGAATATATATGTGAAACAGCAATAAGGTTAGGTGGTTAGTTCAGTTGGTTAGAGCACAGTCTTTTTTTTTTTTTTTTTTGTCTTTTTTGTGACCGGTAAGGGGATCGCAACCCTTGGCTTGGTGTCGCCCACACCGCACTCAGCCAGTGAGCGCACTGGCCAGTCCTATATAGGATCCGAACCCACAGCAGAAGCGTCGCTGCGCTCCCAGCCGCACTCTCCCGAGTACGCCACGGGGCCGGCCCTAGAGCACAGTCTTATAACACCACGGTCAAGGTTTTGGATCCTCATACCAGCCAGCCACCAAAAAAATAAAAGAAAAAGAAATAGCAAATAAAACTATATGATAAAAAGTGCTAAATTGTGTGGTTTGTGTGATCATAGACCAGAATTTTAATCAGTGGAACACCAAGATGGAGATCTCAGTGGGCTAGGGTGATTAGGGTTTGAGTTTCCCAAAAGGGGTAATATCTGCTATGAGGAATCAACAGGATATAGAGAAGCAAAGAGGCTGATTGAGGGGTTCATGTTGGACTGCCAGGAAGAAACACCACCTCTAGAGGTCTCTGAAGAAGAGTAAAAATCAGCTACGTGACATTTTTTTAAGTCCCTTTTTTTTTTTTTTTTT
>NW_007728292.1:227751-236149 GCF_000696425.1 Galeopterus variegatus | reverse complement strand
GGAAAAGGCACAAGTTTCATGTTTACCTTACAGTTTGAACTACAATTCTTTCTTTACAATATGAGATATTATTTTATATTTTAAAAATCCAGCAACTTCTAAGTAAATTTTTTTTTTTTTTTTTTTTTTTGTCTTTTTTGTGACCGGCAAGGAGATCGCAACCCTTGGCTTGGTGTCGCCCGCACCGCGCTCAGCCAGTGAGCGCACAGGTCATCCCTATATAGGATCCGAACCCGCGGCGGGAGTGCCGCTGCGCTCCCAGCGCTGCACTCTCCCGAGTGCGCCACAGCTCGGCCCTAAATCACATTTTTAATGAGCATCACACCATTCTTTTAAAACCAAAAATTTACTCATGTCCTCCATGTTCAGCTACCTAAAACTTTTGATTCACAGCTGCAACTTCTGAGGACGTGTGATATACATGAGATCTGTGATAACCAATAGGAAACTGGTACTTCCCTGTGAGCAGGGCCAGTCTTACTCTAGCAGGGCACTTGACATGGGCCTGGCAAGGCCACAAGCACTGTACTTGCTGCAGGGCAGGATTTGCAAGAAGAACAACACTGTAATGAAAAAGGGAAAGACCCCAAATGCTAGAGTCAATTCCTACCTTTTTCCTCTGGATGGAAGTAGAGGGTAGAAGACTTGAAGAATGATGTAGGGTCCCAAAACACAGCAGGAGCTCACTCTTGGTGTTGAACTTTGGGGGATAACAGTGAATGGGCATGTGGCTAGAATATAGCAATGGCAACTGTTCTCATTTTCAAAAAGAGAGGAATGATAAATTCTGGAAACAGAAATATAAGATGGATGATCTAGATCAATTGACATCTGATTGACGTCATATCCCCAAAGTGCTAAAGTAATGGATTTTGTGTCGACCTAAAGTGAATTACAGAATAGTAAGCTCTGGAGGAGCTCTGGTTTTGGATGACAACATGTGTGGAGACCATTTCTTACTCATCTTTGCATCCCATCTCAGTGTTTGGGATGTTCCTGGAACAGAACAGGCACTTGAGAAATGTGTGTTGAATAAATGAATGTGTGGTTGAAAGAATGAATGAGTAAATGAACGAATGGACAAAAACATAGATGCCTTCGTTAGTGAATAAGTATATGATACAAATGTTGGGCTAGAGAGAGCAAATGCATCATGTAACAATCATTTAAAGTGTTATGCTAAGCTCTGAGTATACTTAAACAGGCACAATGACAAACTAGAGTGTGTCTTGAGAAAGATAGTGAGGTCTCTGTCACTGGAGGTGTTTAAGCAGAGGCTAGACAACCAGTTGACAAGCATATTGCATCATTTAGAGGGGACAGGGTAAATACTAGATAAAGATGGCAGCATGTGGCATTCATTTACTAACCTATATGAGGGCACTTCAAAAAGTTTATGGCACGTTTATGGTATTTAAATTCCATTTTTCTATGAACTTTTAAAGTACCCTCGTACATTCTGTGGGACTCCCAGAATTCTCCTGAGCACAAACAGTGTTCCAAGAAAGAATATGTAAGGCCTAAGAGTGCTACCCAGCTGCTATTCCAGGCCAAAAGAAACACAGTAGAAGTTTTCAGAATCTCCAAACTTGAGGTTCACAAGGTCCTTAAAGGTCCACAGAAGGCCCCCTGGGCCCAGACCCCCCAAAACAATATGCAGAATTTTATGCACATGTACGTTTGGCCCCTCATTGGTCCCGAAAGAGTCCCCCAAAGTTTTAGGAACAACTACCCTAGGAATAAGCCTCAAAGCATAAGAATTGGTGGCCACTGTGATCCTATGTGAAAACCTTGACAGAGTCTTTAGGTGTTTTTTTTTTTTCCCAAAGATGTAGATTTTACATGTGAAACCTTTGACTCCTGTCCGCTCAGAGATAGCTTCAAGTTTGGCAAAAAGTAAGTGAGAATGGAGGGAGGGAGGAGCTGGGACAGCTGCACTGCTCAGTGGTTCTGAACAAAGCCCACCCCGGGGCCAGCCCTGATAGCAGTCCTGATAGCAGCAAGACTCTCCTTCCCCTCCCTACAAGCCCCTTTTCACCCCCACTGCCATTGATGAATGTTGCTCATGCTCAAAACTCAACAAGAAACTGAATCTACCAGGCTCAGACACAAGGAGCTTATCAGAGCCATCAGGGCAGGCGCCCTCCCAAAAGGAATCTAATCAAAAGCTTGAAATAATAAAAAGAACCCATATTTGTCTTACCTTCAAGTCACTGAAGCATTTAGCCACCAAATCCCTGGCTGTGTAGTCAGAAATCCATCAGGCTCAGCGCTCTAGGGGGCCACAGATCACCTGGGCTCTGTCCCAGTTGCCTGGAGTGCAGCCCCAGCCTTCCTCCTCCTGAAGAGGCCACCCTAGGGGACCGCTTTCCTTCTCTCCAAACTAGTTGGACCTACATTGCCTTTCTCAGCATTTCATGAGCTGGGATCTGTCAGGAAGAATGTGGGAGAAAGGAAAAAGGGACCAGAGAGAAGAGATCCTCTCTTTTGGAAAGACATTCACCATCAGTCATCTAACTCCCTTGCTCAACAGGAGGATCAAAACATAATTTAGTTTGTCATTCCTAGAGCTTCCTCATCCTTGACAGAAAATGGAAGAGCTTTTCTAGTAGGCCTCTATACCAAGGCGCTGGCGGCAAGTGTTTCCTTGACCCTGCAGTCTCCCTCCCGTCCTCCATCCCAGTATAGGCTGTTTCCCTCCGCATCTCTTTCAGCCCTGTTCTTTATCATTTGCAATGGAGCCAAAGACATGCAGGTAACATTTTCTTCTGGGCCTGGAATCAAACCAACCTCATTTTTTTTTTTTTTTTCAAAAGGTGACCGGTAGGGGCCGGCCCGTGGCTCACTCAGGAGAGTGTGGTGCTGATAACACCAAGGCCACGGGTTTGGATCCCATATAGGGATGGCCGGTTTGCTCACTGGCTGAGCGTGGTGCTGTCAAAAGGTGTCCAGTAAGGGGATCTTAACCCTTGACTTGGTGGTGTCAGCACCACGCTCTCCAAAGTGAGCCACGGCTGGCCCCAACCTCGTTTTAAATCAAACTACTACTTTACCTCCTCTTTGACCTTGAACAAATTCATTAATTCATTAATCAGCAAGTATCTATTGAGCACTTATTACATCTTTAGAGATATAAAGCTGAATAAGACAGAGTTCCTCTCATTTCATGGTCTAGCCAGGAAGACAGACATAAACAAGTAGTTCTATATGTAACAAGTGCTGTAAAGGAAGAGTACAAGGTGTACATCAGGGAGGCATAAGGTATTCAGGGGATTAGGGAAGGCATCCTAAAAAGTGATGCTTAGCCTGAGCCCTGAAGGGTGAGTAGGAATTAACATAGTAGGCATAGGAATAACTTTCCAGGCAGAGGAATCAGGACTATGTGAAAGTCTAGAGGCATGAAGGAGTTAGGCACAATGAAAAAAAAAAAAAAAAACTACAAGAAAGTAGTATGGCTGATTTGTAGGAAGCCACACTGTCCTCACCTGTAAAATGGGAATGATCATAGCTCATTGGCTCCTTCAATGGCTGTTGCTGTGAAGATTAAGACTAAGTATGGAGGGCCGACCCCATGGTGCACTCGGGAGAGTGCGGCGCTGGGAGCGCAGCAGTGCTACCGCCGCGGGTTCGGATCCTATATAGGGATCCTATATAGGGATGACCGGTGCGCTCACTGGCTGAGCACGGTCCCAAAAAAAAAAAAAAAAAGACTAAGTATGGAAATATTAAGTAAGATTAAGTAATGGAAAGTACAAAGTGCTTAGCACATACCTGGCACATAGTAAGCACTCAATGAATGTTAGCTATTTCTATAATCTTTAATAACACTATTAATTAATAGTGGTATTAATTTGAAGACATATCTCAGAATGAACAGATGCATCAGTCATTCCCCTCTCCTAGATGTATGATTCTGCTGGCGTTTTACATAGGTGCCAGAAAGCAAGGTGGCACATGGGACAGCCATACCCTCCAAATGCTGGCCTCTTACTAAGAATGTCTCATTAGAGCACCCACCTGGAAACTCCATCTTCTACGGTACCTGATATGAAACAAAGGTACATACATATTCAGTTTTCCCCAACCTCTATTTTAGTTATATTTTAATAGTGCATCCTAGGGCCCAGGGTCCTTCATTCTCCAGGCTACTATAACCACACCATGAATAGACAGTGTCATCCAGGTCCCACGTATCCAGAACCGTCCCATCTTCATTTCTCTTCCGTTTAGTCCTTATAGTGCCCTGTGAGCCCCATCCCAGTCCCCTTTACAGTGCACCAGACTCCTAGTAAACCCCTGGTGACAGGCGCATGCTTGCCCTGTTTGTTTCCAATTTCTCTGTGTCCCACCAGTGGTAAATGTTCCAAATTTCCAAAGCCCAGCACACCACCCTAACCTCACCTAATTCTATATCCTATATGTTTTTCCAGGCTTCCCCCTTAAGCTATTATGCCCACACCCAATATGTCCCAGAACTCTCCCCCAATATAAACCCAAGGCACAGCCTTCTCAGTGTACAGCCTGAATGTCATGTATATATCCAGCACGGGGTAATTTAGCCCCCACCCAAAGCCCGATCCAACTCAGTTTAAAGTGCTCACTTTCTCTGCTTCTGCTCCTGGGTTGCCAACAGTGCTAGACAAAGCTATGAAAACTGGGTCATCAGATGGCTGCACTACAAATACAGTCTCGTCCACCTCAAGTGGACCAGCACTTTTCTGCTTGACAGTCCTTTGATTCAGCTTGTTTTGATTCTGTCTGGCATTCATCATAGCTCATTATAAAAATCCCTAACATCTGAACACCTTTGTATTGGCTCGGCATTTACCAGTCTTCCCTGATGAGCACCTAGTGGAATTGTCTAAAAATACAGATTCCTGGACCCGAATTAGGACTTCCTAAATCAGAACTTTCAACTAATGAAACCAACCTAAATGTCCTTTGATGGACAACTGGATAAGGAAAATGTGGTATGTATACATAATGGAATACTACTCTGCCATAAAAAAGAATGAAATCCTGCCACTTGCAGCAACATGGATGAACTTTTAGAGAAAATTATGTTAAGTGAAATAAGCCAGACATAGAAAGAGAAATACTGGATGTCCTCACTCATAAATGGGAGCTAAAATAAATAAATAAGAGAGAAAGATACAACAATCACAATAAGTCATTGTACTTTCAAAAGGAGAGAACAGAACTGAGGCTACTAGAGGTAGGAAAGGGGGAGGAGTTAGCAAGAAATTGGTAAAGGGTCACAAAAAGTAATTATATTGTGTAATGTTGAATATACTAGTTATCCTGAAAAAAACTAATAATAAACAAGTAAATAAGTAAATTTCCAACAGCGATTTGGTTATCTATGTTAATGGTTATCAAACTTTCTGATCTCAGGAAACCTTACACACAAAAATTATTGAGGACCTCAAAGAGCTTTGGTTTATGTGTGTTATAGCTATTAGTATTTACTATATTAGAAATTAAAACTCAAAAATTATTATAAACCTATTATACATTAACATAAGTATAATTTTAATGAAAAATAACTATACTCTCAAAAATTCAGTGAGAAGAGTGCTACTACTTTACATTTTTCCAAACCTCTTTGATGTCTGTCTTGATGGGAAACAGCTGGATTCCTGTAGCTGCTTCTGCATTCAATCTGTTGCTATATATTCTTTTGGCTGAAGTATAGGGAGAAAATCCAGCCTCTCACAGATATGTAATTAGAAAAGAGAGGAACTCAAAGACCCCCCAGGGGTCCTTGGACTACACTTTGAGAATCACTCATCTATATATTTAACAAGTCCCCAAGTGATTCTTAACATGGGAATAGGTGGTAAACACTGCATGGGTTCCTGTGAGACACTACACATCTCCATTTGTCTCAAGCTCTTAGCTCCAGCCTGTTCTGGATCAAGCACTCTGGTCTCTCTCTGCAGATGGGCCTCCCTCATGTTTTACTAAGGAGACTCAAGCTATCCAATAATAGCTTCCTATCAATCAATTTGGTGTTCTTCAGCTTTGCTTTTCTCTTTTAAAGAAAAAACTTTTGAATTTTGTACTATGATAAAATATATATAACAAAATATGCCATTCGGGGGTATTTTTTCATATACCTATTGGTCAATTGTTTATCTTCTTTTGAGAAATGTCTGTTCAGGTCCTTTGCCCATTTTTCAATCTGGTTATTTGTTTTCTTGCTATTGAGTTGTTTGAGTTCCTTATATATTTTGGATATTAATCAGATATATGATTTGCAAATATTTTCTTCCACTCCACAGGTGGTCTCTTTACTTTGTTGTTTCCTTTTCTGTGCAGCAGCTTTTAAGTTTGATGTAATCACATTTATCTATTTTTTCTTTTGTTGCCTATGCTTTCAGGGTCCTGTCCAAACAATCATTGCCCAGACCAATGTTGCAGAGCATTTCCCCTATGTTTCCCTCTAGTAGTTTTACAATTTCAGGTCTTATATTTAAGTCTTTAATCCATTTTGAGTTGATTTTTGTACCTGGTGTGAGATAGGGATCCAATTTTATTCTTCTGCATGTGGATATCCAGTTTCCCCAACACCATTTATTGAAGAGACTGTCCTTCTCCCATTGTGTGTTCTTAGCATCTTTGTCAAAATCAATTAACCATAAATGTGTGGATTTATTTCTGAGCTTTCTATCCTGTTCGATTGGTCCATGTGTCTGTTTTTATGCCAGTACCATGCTGTTTTATTTACCATTGCCTTATAATGTATTTTGAAATCAGGACGTGTGATGCCTCCAACTTTGTTCTTTTTGCTTAAGATTGTTTTGGCTGTTTGGGGTCTTTTGTGGTTCCATATGAATTTAAAGATTGTTTTTTCTATTTCTGTGAAGAATGACATTCTAATTTTGATAGGGATTGCATTGAATCAGTAGATAGCTTTGGGTAGTATGGACATTTTAACAATATTAATTCTTCCAATCCATGAACATGGGATATCTTTCTATTGACTTGTGTTTTCTTCAATTTCTTTCATTAGTGTTGTATATTTTTCAGTTTACAGGCCTTTCACCTCCTTGGTTAAATTTACTCCCAAGTATTCTATTTCTTGTTGTTGCCATTGTAAATGGAATTGTTTCCTTAATTTTCTTTCTGGATAGTTTGTTATTAGTGTATACAAACACTACTGATTTTTGTATGTTGATTTTGTATACTGCAACTTTACTGAATTTGTTTATCAATTCTAAGAGTATTTTGGTGTAGTCTTCAGGGTTTTCTCTATATAAGATCATGTCATCAGCAGAGACAATTTTACTCGATTTCCTACTTGGATATCTTTTATTTATTTTGCCTAGTTGCTCTGGCCAGGACTTCTAGTACTATGTTGAAAAGAAGCGGTGAGAGTGGGCATTCTTGTCTTGTCCTTGATCTTAGTGGAAAAGCTTTCAACTTTTCACTGCTGAGTACAATGTTTGTCATGTATGGCCTTTATTGTGTTGAGGTACATTCCTTCTTCATTGTGGTTTTAATGTGCATTTCCCTGATGACTAATGATATGAGTATCTTTCACATGCTTATTGGCCATTTGTATATCTTCCTTGGAGAAACATCTATTCAGATCCTTTGTACATTTTTATTGTATTTGTCTTTTTATTATTGAGTTATAAGTTTTCTTTATGTATTCTAGATATAAGTCCCTTATTAGATATATGATTTGCAAATATTTTCTCCCATTCTGTAGGTTGTCTTTTCACTTTCTTGATAATGTCCTCTGATGCACAAAAGTTTTTAATTTTGATGAAGTCTAACTTATTTTTTCTTTTGTTGCTTGTATTTTTGGTGTCCTATATAAGAAACTGTAGCCTAACACAAAGTTACAAACATTTAACCCTGTTTTCTTCTCAGAGCTTTATAGTTTTCGCTCTTTCCTTTAGGTCATTGATCCCTTTTGAGTTATTTTTTGTGTATAGTGTGAGGCAGAGATCCAACTTCATTCTACTGCATGTGTATATCAAGATGTCCTGGCAGCATTTGTTGGAAAGACTATTCTTTCCCCATTGAATGGTCTTGGTACCCTTGTTGATAATCAATTGATCAAAGATGTATGGGTTTACTTCTGCACTCTCAGTTCTATCCATTGATCTATATGTCTACCCATATGCTAGTACCACACAGTCAGGATTACTGTAGATTTTTACTAAGTTTTGAAATCAGGAAGTGAGTCCTACAACTTTGTTCTTTCTTTTCAAGTTTTTTCTTTTTTTTTTTTTTTTTTTTTTTTTTTTTTTTGTCTTTCTTTTTTTTTTTTTCAGGAGGGGTGAGGGGGACTAACGTGGACTTGCGTGTGAGGGGTCTGAGGACCCAGTCTGTACAATGGGTTTGAAGGGTCTGAGCCGTAGCTCTGACAATGTAAATGGAAACT
>NW_007728292.1:220734-227631 GCF_000696425.1 Galeopterus variegatus | reverse complement strand
TTTTTTTTTTTTTTTTTTTTTTTTTTTTTACCTATTTTGGATCTCTTGCATTTTTATATGAATTTTAGGACCACCTTGCCAATTTATACAAAAAAGCCATCTGGGGTTTGTATAGAGATTGTGTTATAACTATGGATCAATTTGGGGAGTAGTGTCATTTTAACAATATTAAGTCTTCCAATCCCTGAACATGAGATGTCTTTCCATTTGTTTAGGTCTCCTTTAATTTCTTTCCAGAAGTCTTTAAGATTCATTCTCCCTTTCCTCCTCTCTCAGAGAGTGTTCCTCACTTTCTGAAAGCTATGTCCTTTCCCTGTACTCTGATCCCAACTCCTCCATACAGCTCTTATCCTTTCAATATGTTCAAGTTTATATAGTTCTTGAAGAGCTTCCTAAATGTACAGTTAAATGGTGAAAGCATTAAGGAAAATATTAAGAAATTTGTAAACTCTTAAATATGAAATAATGAATAAAATCAAAAGGTTAAAAAAAAACAAACCTGGCTAAATATTTGCCACAAAATAAAAATAAAGTTATTATCCTTATTAAACTCAATATAGGATCCATACAAATCTACAATAAAAACACCACATCTCCAAAACAATATGGGCAAAGAACATAAATAGACAATTCACAAAAGAAGATATACAACTTGTAAAAAATATAAGCAACACACTTCAACCTCGAAAGTAGTTAATAAAATGCAAAACAATGAAATACTTTTTTCTTATCAAATTAACAAAACATATAAAAAATAATAACAATACTCAAAACCAATGAGGGTGCAGAGAACTAGGCACAATCATATCCTGCTGTTGTGAGAATACTGATGATGTAACTTGATAATATAAATCAAGAACCTTAAAAATGACCATGCCTTTTGACCCAGTAAATCCACTTCTGTCTGAGTCCATTTTGTTTTGCTATAACAGAATATCTGAGGCTGGGTAATTTGTAAAGAAAAAAGGTTTATCTGGCTCAAGATTCTGGTGGCTGGAAAGTTCAAGATTGGGCAGCTGTATCTGGTGAGGGTCTCCGGCTGCTTTCACTCCTGGTAGAAAGCAGAAGGAGAGATGGAAAGCAAAGAAATCACATGGTGAGAGAAGAAGAAAGCCATAGAAAGAGGAAGCCAGACTCATTTTAACAACCCACTCTTGGGGCAACTAATCCATTCCTGCAAGAGGAAGGACTCAAACTCCCACTCCAAGAAGGAGGACATTAATCTGTTCACAAGTGATCCACCTCTATGACCCAAACACCTTCCACTAGGCCTCATCCCCAACATTGCCACATTGGGGATCAAATTTCAATATGAGTTTTGGTGGGGACAAACCACATCCAAACCATAGCAATGATTGTGCCTTTTTTTTTTTTTTTTTTTTTCCTCTTTTTGTCTTTTTTCGTGTCCGGCAACCGATCGCAACCCTCAGTGTCGCGCCCGTACCGGACCAGGACCGGCAACGGGATCGCAACCCTCGGTGTTGCGCCTGCACCTCACTCAGCCAACGAGCGGGAACCGGTCTGTAAGTGGGATCCGAACCCTCGGCGGGAGCGCCACTGCGCTCCCAAGCGGCACACTGTAGCAGTGCGCCACCGGGCCGGCCCCATGATTGTGCCTTTTGACCCAGTAAATCTTTTTTTTTTTTTTTTGGCAGCTGGCCGGTATGGGGATCTGAACCCTTGACCTTGGTGCTACAACACTGTGCTCTAACCGACTGAGCTAAACCGCCAATCCAGTAAATCCGTTTCTAAGAATGCAAAGACTTATACACAAAGATGCTCATTTCAGCATTATGTATAAAAGCAAAAAACAAAAAAACCCAAATAACTTTCAACAATAGAAAAATAGCCATAAATTATGGTATATCACTATGATCAATTATTATGCAGTCAATTTTAAATTAGGTTGATAAATATCTTAAATGACATAGAAACATTCTCTCAGGATAATTTAAAGAGAAAGTAGAATGTGGAATTGCATTACACTGTGATCTTAATGATGTAAATAGACTGTACATATATACATATGAATAGAAAAAAAGAATAGAGGTAAATGCACCAAAATGTTGAGTGGTTGTCTCTGAGAAGTGGCTTTTTATTATCTTTATCTTCTGTAGTTTTCTGTATTTTTCCAACTTTTCTACAGTGAATATGTATAATTACCTATATAGTGGGCCGCCTAGAGGCTATTATAATGATGTTGTAAAAGTATATTTATTGACATGAAAAGATATTTACAAAATATTGTAAATTAAGAAAAAGCAGTTTATAAAACCATATGTATTTTATGATCTTATTTTTGTAAAAACATTATATAGGTAGCATATCATTTAGTATATTGTTTATCTACATACATGTACACGTAGAATAGTGCCTGACTCATAGTAAGTGTTCAAAAAAAAAGTTAGCTATTACTATTACTATTACATGTCTTACCCCTTTTTAAACCAACTGTAGCATACTGCATACACCGTTATGCACCCCGCTTTTATTCACTCATATCTTAGAGATCTTTCTATATAGGTAGATATAAATCTATTAAATAGCTGTAAAGTATTTAATCAGCCCCACCCCCATCAATGGACATTTAGGTGGTTTCTAGTCTTCTGCTACTGCAACCAACATTCAAGTGAGTATCCTTGTACGTAGATTTTTGTGGACATATGTGAGTATATCTATAAGAAAAATTCCTAGAAGTGAAATCTTCTTGGTCAAATGAGATTAGCATTTTAAATTTTGATAGTGCCAAATTTTCTTTCACAGAAGTTGTGCCAATTTACGCCACCATCAATAATTTATTAGAGTGCCTGTTTCTCCATACTCTTTCCAACAAAAAAATCATTTTATCCGTGTCAATCAAATACAGATGTAAACTGGATTTTTAAAGCTTCATTTGCATTTTATGAGTGAGATTCAGCATCTTTTCATTTGTTTAAAAATCTTTTTAATTTCTTAACCACCTTACTTTAAAAATGGGGAGACCGACACCCAAAGAGGGTAATATATTTAAGGGTACATACATAATTAGTGGCAGAATCAAGCTTAACTCCATAGTTTACTGAATTTCAATCCTATGCTCTTCGTATTGCATCACTTTGTCTTTGCTTGTACCACAAATTACTACCTGATCATAGACTGCCCCAGTGTGCTGTCTTCATATTAAGAACATCAGCCCTGTCTTCCCAAGCAGGTTGCAAGAAGTGCCATAAAAGAAAACGAAGGGACTTTGTAGGTGCAAGACTTGGGTTTGAAACCCGGATGCTCTATGTTCTGCTTGTGTGACCCTTTGACAAGCCTGTTTCTTCATCTATAAAGTGGTGGCAAATAAAACAGGACTAAATGATATATAATGGGTGTAAATAACCTAGGATACTGGCTGGCACACAGACAATACTTCATAAATGAAAAGTACACATGTACATAAACTTCTTAATGCCAGGATCAAGACCAGCAGGTTCTCCACAACTTCTTTATCGTACCTGTCACACTGCAGGAAACTCAGTAGCTGCTAACAAATGTTCATTGACTTGATTTGAGGGGAGGCTTTCAATGTAACACAGATTCGAAAAACAGAAAAATCCTATTGGCCTGCCATCTCTGTCCTCTTGACCTGGAGTCTCTTGTTCTCATACACAGTGACTGATTACACAGTAATGACTCAAAATCCTATAGCCAACTGACAAAGGAAACGACCATCAGTTCCTCCCACATGGCTCCTCACCGCATATCTGGATGGGGGCAGAAATCCTATGCTGAAGAGGTCAAGCCCTCTGGCAGTTCTGATGACTTTTAGAAGTTTACTGGAGAAGAATGTATCATTACATTCCCTGTTATTTGAGCTGCTGTATGGTGGGGAGCAACCTAAGGAAATGTAACATGTTCACATTTGTATCTTAGTTAGATGACTCCGACTGCAGTGTGGAAGATGGATCGCAATGTAGGTGGGGACCAATTCAGAATCTCCTGCAGTTATCCAGTCAAGAAGTAATCAGGGTTGGGTAGATGCAAGTTGGAGGAACCGGAGAGAAGGGTGGATGGGTAGAGTGAGATCTCTAAGGAGAAGGGAGGAACTTGAATCCATAACAAGGTGGAAGAATTCACTTATTGGCAGAAGGGAGACATTAACACTGAAACACAAGAGAAGGAAAGGAAAGGTAAGTTTGTGAAGGGTACTAGGTAGAAAGGCGGTTGAGAGATTCTGACTTGATGTTCTCGTCAGTCTCAGCAAACTAGGAGGCAAGGTCATCTCCTAAGCATAGAAAGGAAGGTACTAGGCAGCTCGATTAGGGACACTTAGAAGGGTTTCTAGGTAGCTGAATTTTAGAGATCGTGACTTTGTTGTGGCTCCAATCCACAGGGTTGTGAGATTTTCTTTCTGAGGAAAAGTCATAGGATTTGGTGATTAGGATATCATTGGTTCCTGTCAAGAAAGTACCTTCTGTGGAGAAGTATGAGCAGCAGGCATATTGTTGGGCCTCCGAAGTGAACAGAGAGCTGGGGAAAACTGCAGGCAGCAAGTACAGACCACATTTTCAAGAAGTTTGGCAGAAAAGAGAAAAGGGGAGATAGGGCCATGGCTTGAGGAGGAAGCAGAGAAGGGATATTCTGTGTTTCTTTTTCGAGTGGGAGAGACTTGAGGCCTGAAAAAGCTGCATTGGTAATTAGGTATGAACTCTTGTGGAGGTAGCATAAAGTAGTGTTTAAGAGTGCTCTGGAGCCATGAGTGCCTGGGTTAAATTCTGCCTTTACCACTTAAGCAAGTCACTTATCCTCTCTGTGCCTCAGTTTTCTCATTGGCAAAATGGGAAAAATTATAGTACCTACCTCAGGATTGTTGCAAGTAATAAAAGAGATAATATTTGTAAAACAGTTAGAACAATAACTGGCACATAGTTAAGTGCTCAATATCTGTTAGATATCTTTATTTAAGCAAAAATCACACATAGGATATGACTGTGTTTGTTTTGATTTTGGTAAACTTTTTTTCCTTATTATAAAAGTGAAATATATGCCTTGTTTAAAAGAGTAGTTTAGGAAAAATTATACAATTTTTTTTTTTGCTACAAAAGTAAAAACAAAATAAAGATATGCAAAAAGAAGAAAACAAAAACAACTGTATCTTCATTCCCTATCATCTTCAACATTCTGGTGTATATCATTTCAGATGTTTTTCTATTCATCCAATAACAGTTCTCAAATCATGTTTTGGTGTGTGTGCGTACAGCAGTGAGGCCAGGCAAGTACTTCGGCTGAGTTTTGAGCTTTGTCTCTTGTGGTAGCTAGGGTTAATTGCCCCAATACACATGCTTTCCTGGTTTCCCTTGACCCCCACACCTCCAGTGGAGATCAGACCCACTGTACTCTGGCCCAGCTGCTAGTTCTGGGGACCCCAACATGTGACAGCCCTAGGCCGGCACTCCATCTACCCACAGCAGGGAGTTCACCCATCTTCCCTGAGGCTCTGGTTCTAAGAACTTCCACATTCTGGTTCCCTGTATAGAATGCAGTTACCCTATCTGTGATGGCCTTAGATCTACTACCCTCTTGCTCCTTGAAGCATGATCCCTGGGCCGGCAGCATCAAGATCACCTTGGGAGCATATTAGAAATGCAAATTCTTGGGCCCCATACCAACCTACTATATTGGAATCAGTTTCATGAATCTGGCTGAGCTTTGTAGGTGAGCAATAGGCCCTATGCCTTCTCTGGGATCTCACTGCATCCCATTCAAATGTTAGACATCCTTACGATCAAACTCAGCAGCCAGAGAGTGGGGCCAGGGAAACGACTGAATAGCTCTGGTCCTAAGGGGGTTGGGAATCTGATTTCTTCCAAGTAGAGAATGTCAAACAATTTTCTCTCAGAAAAGAAGAAATTATGCTGTCTGGGCAGAGCGGGCCATGCAATCAGGGAACAAGTTCCCTCCAGCAGGCACAAAGGGACAGCTTCTGCAGGGTGTTTCTATCCCTGGGTTCTATACACCATTCTAAGTCAGAAATGAAAAATTTATATCACTGATTATTCACTCACTGACATAAGTTAAATAATTAACAAATGAAAAGGTCTTTGAGTATGAATCAAGTTTTTTCATTGCAATGAACTATATTACTTATTTTTAAAAACCATGAACAAAAAATATAAAACCTTATTCCATAAACATAATAGGGAATAATTAGGTGTCCTTTGTTATGACCAATTAAGAAATAAGAACAGAAGGAAGAGAGAAGAAAGAGCAAAGAAGGGGAAAGAGAAAGACAAAGAACCCCAAAGAAAAAGATAGAAACAGACATACATATACATACAAGGACACAGAAACTACCTTGGATGGTATTGATGTTGCCATAATGTTCTCATGTAAGATGTGACTGCTAAGACATTCACTCATGAATTCATCAAACATTTATATCACACTTTTTCTGTGTCTGGTGATGAGGATACTAAAGTGAGAAGAATAGACAGGGCTCCTGCTCTTAAGGAACTTATATATCTAGCAGGGGAGCAAGACATTAATCAAGTGAACACACAAATAACCATTTAGATTAGTTTCCTATTGCTGCTCTAACAAATCACCACTAACTTAGTGACTTAAAACAATACCCATTTATCATCTTACAGTTCTGTGGGACAGAAACATGATAGGGGTCTCACTGGGCTAAAATCAAGGTGTCAGCAGAGCTGATTCCTTTTTCAAGGCTCTGGGTGAGGATTCTTTTCTTTGTTCTTTCAGCTTCTAGAGGCCATTCATGTTCCTTGCCCACAGCCCTCTTCCTCCATCTTCAAAGCCAATACCGTTGCATCTCTCTGAGCCTTTCTTTCCTGATCACATCTTTCTGTGACTCTCCTTCTGCCTCCCTGTTCCATTTTTTTTTTTTTTTTTTTTTTTTTTTTTTTTTTTTTT
>NW_007728292.1:195847-220519 GCF_000696425.1 Galeopterus variegatus | reverse complement strand
CGCCTCGCTCAGCCAGTGAGCGGGAACCGGTCTGTATGTGGGATCTGAACCCTCGGGCGGGAGCGCCGCAGCGCTTCTCAAGTGGCGCACTATCCAGTGCGCCACCGGGCCAGCCCCTCCCTGTTCCATTTTTAAGGATCTTTATCATACCTGTCACAGTGTGGGAAACTCAGCAACTGCTAACAAATGTTCATTGATTTGAGCCCATCTAGGTATCCAGGAGAATCTCCTCCGTCGCATGGTCAGCTGATTAGCAATCTTAATTTTATCTGCAACCTTAATTCTCCCTTGCTGTGTAAAGTAACATATTCATAGGTGCTGGAGATTGGGATTTAGACATTTTGGGGGAACCATTATTCTGCCCACCGCACCATTTAAATGTATTACAGCAACTATTGCTTACATGGGCTATGACCTTTTGTACACAAGTACAGAGCACGGTATTTCCTGGAACTATCCTATTCTGAGTTCTGTTATTTGCTGCCTACATGTGTCTGTGTGTGCTGTTTCCTCTGCCTTACATGCCCTCCTCTTTAATCTCTACATGTGCATATTCTAGTTATCTTTTATGGCCTCACTCAAATGGTGCCTAAACTTTATCGGGTGGAACAAGGAACAGTGAGCTTAGTTCAGAATACTTCAACTTTTAGTATTCTCAATTGGTAACTAATTGAACTTATGAGGAAGCCACTGTATTAAAAGTGAATTCTGACTTATTAAAACATGTTTTGAAGTATCCAGACTGGGTTTTTCAAACACTTCTGTTTGGATCACAGAAGGAAATGAAAGGAGAAATCCAAACCCCCTAGGGGTGACTAAAGAGGGACAGAAGGAAGTGCCTTGAAAACACCAAGTAGGAATTTTTTGTTTCTTTAAAGCCTTGCTTAAAGTAAAGATAGTTGAGAGCTAATGTGCAAAAGAACAAAATGATAAGGCACCCTAAATGGTTTGCAAAAGGCTGGAATTAAATCCTCGTTCAAGGAAGAGCTAGCTGCAGGCTTGTTCATTGGCAAAAACATAGAATCAGACACGTGCCCTGAATCCTGCCTCTTCCAGTTAATTGTGTGACACTGGGTGAATAATTTAGTTATTTTAAGCCTATTTCCTCATCTGTAAAACAGGAATAATGAAAAGTGACTGGCCATAGTGCCAGAAACATAATAGACATTCAGTAAATCTTGATTGCTGCGTGAGAGAAGATTTAGAGAAGTGAAACAACTTGTCCGAGTGTACACAGACAAAACCAGGCCCCCAAATTCTAGCATATTAAAATTATTTTGCTGTCTCTTAGTTCTTTGGAAATATGTAAACTATTCATGGTCCATGTGGCACATCTCTATAACTCAAGAATAGTCGCCCTTATTCTGACTGATATCACTACACTAACACAGAGTTCCCTATTTTGTTTTCTTGTGAATGTATCAGCATTTCCCATTTGAAATAGAGGATTTTGAAGTACTTGGTACACTAATCTACCTGGTCTGAGGAAGGCATCCTTGACACTAGACACTGAGATCCAGAAAGTAGAACAGAGCTCCTAGATCCTATTGGTCTAACCTGTGCTGAGTGTGGTGAAAGAAACTTTTAAACAAATTAAATATCCCTCTGAAACAAAATCCTGAAGCCAATGTTCTGGATGCCAAATTAAAGGTTTAGGGGGTATGTCAGGAGTCTTCCTGTTTTACAGTTGTCACTCACACAAGGATTTGTTTCCCTTTCATTCTGGTTCACATACTCCTCCACATCCCACAAACAGTTCTCATTTTAAAGCTTAGTTCAGTAGCGTTTACCTGAAAATTTGCTTACTGTGGTCTGGCAGACTGAAAAAATGAATTGGAGTTTAAATGTAATAGGCTGTATCTGAATGGAGTGGAGTGAGAACTGGAGTAGAAGCTAGAAGACATGGGAGCCCTCAGACATTTTTCCCCTCTCTGGGCCTTTGTTTTCCTGATTATAAAGACATGGTGCTGGGCTACATGGTCTCTAAGACTCTTACCATCTCTAACATTCTATGATTCTATAAGCCCCCCTCCCCCCCACACACACTTAGTTATTAGAATATAAGTGGTGGGGAGGTTGTGTGGTAGAATTGGGGGAAGATAGTTTGGAGAAGGGGGAAAAAAATCACAGGCAGGCACTCTGTTTGAGCTTAGCACATCCAGGAATAGTGTGTGCAAGATCTGGGAAGAGAAGGTGAAAAACTTGCTAAAAGGTTTGCTTTGCTAAGAAGTATAAGATCCAAGCAAGTCTGCATCACTAGAGCTTTTGAAGTCCAACCTCTCCATGCTGTGTTGAAAAGCACAAAAGTTGGGCTGGCCCGGTGGCACACTGGAGAGTGCCCCGCTTGGGAGCGCGTCGGCGCTCCCACCGAGGGTTCGGATCCCATGTGGAGACCGGTTCCCGCTCACTGGCTGAGCACGGTGCGGGCGCAACACCAAGGGTTGCGATCCCGTTACTGGTTAGTAAAAAAAAAAAAAGACAAAAAGGAAAAAAAAAAAGAAAAAAGAAAAGCACAAAAGTTGAGGATGAACTAACAAAACCTCGGATGGTTATGAACCTCATTCCCTCTCCCCCACTTTTCCTAAGTTTGGTTTTGTTTTCATTAAAATGTATTCAGCAGGCTAGACACAGGCTTCTACCTGCTTTGCGACTGGCATGTGAGACAAGCAGCTACAGAAAAATATTATTATTTTAATCTTCTATTAGTTATTTTTCTTAGTTTTTGTCACACGATTTAACTATAAAACATACACCTCAAAAATATTTCATGTTGTTACACAAGAGTTAACATAAACAAATATTGCCTCCTACTCACAATAAGCTTTATCCAAACCAGACAATTTAAACATTGTTCTAACTTGGCTTGACAATTATGAACAATGGGAAATTACCATTTGCTTAAAAGCTGACTTCACAAAAGCTCATTTACATTTACCTTGATGTTTGTCACATCAACCAGGCAGCCAAGATACAAGAATCAGATCTTTAAACATGTTTTTTCATTTTTTGCAATGAGTTCCAGAGGCACTAAGAAATAACAGCTCTGAGAGTGCCTCTGGGCAAAAGATAAAGGAGGTTACAGCTAGTGGAAGTGGTAATTAGAGCCAATTACAACTTGACTTATATGCTTTGTCATTAAAATGCCTGTCAGACCTCTCATTTTTCTAAACAGAGGAAAAGAAAAGGTATAGCTTAGTGCGGGAGAGGGTTAGCCAAAGGGAAGGGATTTCTAATGCTGTTCACGAATTTACCCTGTAACCTTAGACAAACACATTGCCTTTTGGCTTCAGACTGAGCTTTGCTCAGTCAATTCTGGGAGCCAAAAGGACTCAGTAAATCACCTGGTTCAGTCCTCTTCCTTCTAGCAGGTAAGGTATTATTATAGTTCCATTTTTTTTCAAATGAGACGCAAAAGACCCAGAGAATTTAATAAACTAGAATATGTCTTCTGCCTCGTAAGTGCAATGGACTTTATTTTTGGTCTCACTTTTAACTTGTCATTAGAATATAATTATTCTCCCTGCCTTTTTCACAGATAATGTTGTATATAGACGAACACATAACCACAAAGCACTTTGAAAATACTGAAGGAAGCTTATAAATATAACATTACTAACAGAGATACTAGCACTTTGCTTAAGGAAAAGTAACAGGAATGAATTTAGCTCTTCGAAGAATTGGCTTGAGGAAAGAAATAGAATTTGCACTCAATGGGCCAATCTCAGTTTTTGCAAATAAGTGTAAATAAATAAGGAGTAAAAGGAGTAACAAAAAATTGAGAAAGAGCAGAGATGCCACTAATGGACACACCATTGAGAGTAAACAAGTGAAATTTTGTGTGTAAAATCAGAAATCTTGAGCAAAGTCTGGCTTCTTGGGGGAACGGTAAAAGGAAATAACGGGTTTTTCTTATACCATTTTAAAAATTCACTATCCTATACAACCTGATTTTTTTCCTTTTGTCCTTAAAATTGTCTGTAGTCTGGTCAGTGCCTGAACTCATTATCTTCCTGTTTCTCATCTTTCTTCACCTTGCATTTTAACCTATTCGTTACCCCCGCCCAAATCACCATTTTTACCTGCTACTTTGAACACGTCATCCGCCTCACAAACCCTTGTTATATTAAATTACCCATTCAGGATTTCAAGGCCCGCCATCAATCCACTCCAATCTAGTCTATCTCTTTCCCAATCCTTCTCTACTTTTGTTCTTTTTCTTTCAATACTATTTCTCCTCACATACGCGAAAAAAATCCCATCCTTGCATCTGATAAGGCATGTCTTCACCTTTCTTGAAAACCAATGAATATTTGATGTGGGGGCTATAGGGGAGAGGCTGGGTATATTTAATAGGTAGAAGTTTCTTATTAGTCATCCAATATGTTTAGCTAAAGATTACAGCCAAGCTCCCTCCTCCCTTACATGTTTCTTATCAGGGAAGGGAAGCAAGGTCAGAATGTTCAGGAGCAGAATGTGGAGGTGTTGCTGGGTAGATGGTTTGTGATGCATTCTGAGCATTAGAATACTAATACTAGACCTTCCTCTAGTATTTTAGGATTTGCCTCAGCCCTTCATTCTTTCAGTTAAATTTGTATCCTTATTATCTTCAATAAAGGTCTTAATTTACATACTCTCTTCCTTGGCAAAGGTGTGTAATAGTAATCACTATCAGAAAGATCCCAAGAGTGAGGAAGAAGGGGACTCTCTTTAGCTGGCTTAGTAGGCACAATGGTGTCAGGAAGGGTTATTCCAAAGAGAGGGTGGCAGTATCTATTGCTATGGCAATGCATACCTTGGGGAGTAAAACTCTTGGGGATGGGTTACCTAGTGATGAGTTTGGTTACCTGGCAGATATTGAGCTTAGACAGTAATATTTTGGATTTTTAATTTTTATTCACTCCGTATAATAGCATATATAAAATTTTGCACAGATGGAAGCATTTCTGAAACTTGGTCACTCCTTTGGGATTGGCTCAGATTACAGAATTGTGGGGAAAAAAATCAATGGTGGAAAAACCTCCATTCTCTAAGGGTAGGTTTGACTGTGAGATAAAAGTCACTTGAGACTGAGTCTGGTGAAACAAGGTGGGAAATAATCTGAAATTAATTTTTAGTAAAATAAACACATAAAAGGATTGACTTATTTACTGTTAAAAAAAGTATCTACAGATAACTTCACAACATGCTACCCTCAAAGGAAATGATGGTTATTGGGATAGGTAAGTAACTGCTTTTAAAATTTTGTTTGGGGCACATAAATATGGATCTGATTTTATAATAACAGAAGAAAAATGGGCATAACTAAGGAAAGACCATAAAATATTCAGCTTTTTTGGAGGCCAGGAAATAAGGTTCCCATCTACCTGCTATGGTAGCTTTCATACCAAATGTGGGTTGGTAGCCCCACTTGACTTAAATGAGTGATACAGCTGTTGGGAAGCAGGAAATGGAGGTGGATCACACACAGACAACCAAAACTAACACAAACACACATAGGCTTCCTGGTATGTAAATTCTTTTTGAGGTTAGAGATCTCCTTTTACAGAATTTAGTATATAACAAATTCAAAAACCAAACTTCTTGTCTTCCCAATATTAAATAACTAAATACGAAAAAGAACCACCATTAAATAGCACATGAAAAGCTATACATTTTCTATGAAACAATATGTGCACAGATTTTCAAAGCTGTGAAAATGCAATAAACAGCACAATACATTTTGGTCACTTTATTGAATGACATTAAATAGTTTAAGTTTCAACTACTAAACAGCACTTTGAATGGTGAAAACACAGATAATATATTGTCATACTTGAATGCTTTTCTTTAAAAACACAATTCCAGTCCTTATATATATTACAAAACAGCCTTAAAGGAAGAAGTGACATCTTTTCTACAGTACTTAAGATACTCAATACAGAACCGAAAAGCAGTCTAACAGAAACAAAGGCAAGTCTTCACAGCTGTATGATTTCAGCAGCCAAAGCTGGATGATGGACTGAAACATTACTATACAACTGGGACAAAACATATACAATATCACAATACTAAGCAAAAACGCTTTACACCCAAAGAAATAAAACAGGTTACAAAATGTGGAGAATTTAGCAGGCAAAACTGTATTACAAGCAACATCTTAAATCGTCATTTTTAAGCCATTGCAACTATTTAAAACATCTAAAACAAATATAAAAATGAGCCTTTTAGTATCTTATTGATGTGATTTTTCTGTCTTTAAATATTTGTTAAAGCTTGATGTTATACTCAAAGTACATATTATGTAGCTAAAATGACAAGTGAGAAGAGTGTATGCAAAGTGGTCCAAGTTTTATTCCAAATTATCTGATTTCCAATTAATCCTTCTAAGTATTATTCTTTAAGTTATAATTTCATCCAAGGTGGAAAAGGTTTAGAAGGTTGCCTAAAATTTTCACATCTATGTCTTTGAGTAAATAAATTAGACCACGTTGAAAATTCCCAGGTCTAGTAAATCAGGTTTAAAGTATTCCAAACTTACACAAATACCAACTGATAACAGTTGGCCAGAGTGTACTGCCTTCAAATATTTATCTCTTAAACCTTGTCTTTTTAATTTCTTCTAAAGTAAACACACATCTGACCCCCACGCAGTTAAATAAATTTGGTTATATGGCTGGCACAAAACGCAAATATACAGAATTTATCAGTGACATCTCACCACGGGGAAAGCTGGCAGGGGGGTGGGTGGATCCACCAAACCTCACCAATTTTGTATCACAAACCTAGTGCTCTTGGATGTTTTACCACTAATTCTTCCAAGATAAAACATGGAAATTTCTTAATCATCCACACAACTCAAACAGTTTTAGCTAATGTTAAATTCATCCTACTCCAGTGATACTTAGAGCAAATCCTTCACCCAGCTTTCTTTTTCTGGAATTCTTTAGCTGTTTCCACTACCTGTTACATCACCACCTCAAAAATGGGTCTGCCATGTTGAGTTGACTCCCATAGCCAAAAACAATCTTTTTCTTTAAGAAACTCAAGCAACCAAATTGTACATGAATAAAATTATAGGTAATTTTTATAGACCTGGATTAAGAAAAAATAAAATGTAATGATTTTCTAGTAAAACCTCATAAAAGGGTATTAGATAAATTAATTTTGATCAGAAAATTGCCTCATAGATCTAAACTGAGAAAAAAAAAAAAAACAACTCTGAAACAATTTAAGAAAATGTAAGGAAACTGGAGGAAAAGAACATGATAATGAGAGAAAAGAAGAGCATAGAAGCCAGTGATCCTTATCTTTAAGAGGAATTATTTCACAATACTGACAGTACTGGGAATTGTTAAAGCACATTCCTCATGTGAACTTAAAGTCAGCAATGGTTCTGCCATTTTGATGTTATTTATAAAACAGGGTGTGAACCTAACCACCACAACTTCAGTGTTAACCTCCTAAAATGCTAGAACTTGATTTTCTTAGTCCACATCCCACTGCCAGCAACAGGATGAAGCACTAGCACTGGCACCACGCAGTCAAGAGATGTGCTTTATATTAGTGCCAGGAGAGAGAAAAATTCATGTATGAAAGATAATCCACAACCCTGAAATTTTATAATTATTTCAGCACATATAACTGAAAATGAAAAATGGCAGAAAGACTAAAGAAGAAAAAGGAATTCTCTTCTTAGGCTGTACTTAAGGCTGTTTATACAATGCTAAGATAACTGCAAGACTCCTCCAACTTTAGAGCAGTAGTATTTAAGAATATTGCACACAATTCTGTGTCAATGATAACCCTTAGTTTCTAAATTTCAATCACAGACATGATATAGCAGGAGCCAAGTTTCAGACTTCAGTGAAAAGAACATTAAGACCATTTCAATCACTTTAATCAAGAAATGGATTAAGTATAAAAAAGTATTTCGTAACTTGAGGAATCAACTCTAAGAACTCAGCTGTGTGTTTTTATATGTAAAGAACGAATATATAAATCTTTATTCTTTCCTAAATTTATTAATTTTATGACAATTTTATGGTTGCTAAAAGCAGGCATAAAAATTTAGAGAGGAATCTGTGGAGCTGTTACTGTTATGGAAGGACTTGTTTTCACTGAAAACAATTTGAAATATCTTCTGTACTCATTGTGTGTAAGAAGATTCTAGGCAACATCACTGACAAACGTCAGAGAGAAATGATATGCCCTATTTAAAAAAAAAAATTAAAACTAATATGGAAGATTGGCATTTAAGGGGACCAAACTATTTATACAGTTGAGTTCTGTTAAGTCATTGATTCCTAAAAAAATAAAAGATCTTTCTATGATTTTAACAATCCTTTAAGCTTTTAGTGCAAAATCACATTGATTTCCCTTGGGAAGGTCCAGGATTTTTGCTTCTCATTGGGGGTGGTGCACGCTGTAATGGAGGTGGCTGCATACCACCAGCCACTGACTGATACATTCCTCTCATATCAATCTGCTGGTAGTTGGAAGGATTCATGATTAAATTTGGAGGCTTTGGCATCATGAGGTGACCCAGTGTTGCTTGTTGATAAGTCATTTGTTGCTGTTGCTGCTGATTGTACTGCTGCTGGAGCCTTCTGTTCATAAGTATTCGCTGAACACAGCTGATCAACTATAGAGAGAAAGGGAGTTGTTACAAGTGCACAACCTGTCTCAAAGAGGCAAGTATCAAGTTTTGAGTTAAAATCAATTTGTTAAGGAGGTACCATACCAAAAGGAAAACACATTATTGTTATCACCATTACTAATTTTATGGCATTCACAGGACCATTACTGAAGAAACCAGTTAGTAACACCATTTAGGGCTAAATTCTCTTAATGACTTGACTATTGTACTGCAAGCAGCATTTAGGTGAGTTGCCATAGTAACCTGTCCTGCACTGTGATTAGTCTCAAGTATTAGTTACAGCACTTTTTGTCAAGTCTCCTTTCTTTGTCATTCTTTTGAATATTTCACACGATGACAGACAAATAAACATTTTAGTGACAAACACCAAATGGAAAAGCACTTGCAATAGGAATAATTCCTACCTGGAATGTCTCAAATTTCCTAAGATAATTTAAAACCACATAATTCTGTGGTGCTTTCTAAGTAAAATTCATGCCACAGAAATTGACTCCCTGGTGTCAAGAAGTGAGATTTCCCAGTTTAAGGTAGATAGCTGGCAAACGACTGTGCTGGGAAAGATGATCAAGGATCCTGGAATATGCTAGCCTCTTAAAGAATTATATAATTTAGTAGGAACTTGTGATATATATCATCCATAGCTCTTTTTATTCTCAAATTAAATATACTGAAAAGTATACTTCTTTTTAGAAGTTGTTTAAAAATGACAAATGTGGTAAAAGTCTGGTAAATTTCTATTTAGATGTCCAGAATATACAAAAAATAAAATTATATGGAATAGATCCTATATAAACTTCAAGGAGACCCATTTGGAAGCTGTTGCTGCTTTGTAACAAAAGATATCTTTACTCGACATTACTAGGTTTTTGACAAAATTTCTTCCAGAATAATCAATGACCATCCATCCCTCCTATGGAGGGACGGCTATCAACATAGACGTCATACAAACCCATTCTTATAAATTCAAGAAAATTAAACATAACCTAGAGTTGGTCAGAATTCTTACCATCTGTTGTTTTGTCAATACATCATTGTAGATTGCTTCTCTTCGTTTAACATCAAGCTCCTGGCTGGCTTTTCTACTTAATGCTAACGCCTGTACTTGGGCCTCTGAGAGATTCATGTTTTCTTTCCACTAAAAGAAAAATTTTCTATTTACTCATTATTACTGTACAATTGAGGAAAAATAATTAAGGTACCTAACGATATTCAGGATTTTACAGGTTCTTTCCCCCCTTTTCTTTATTCTTTTCTAAAGAAAACAGTGATATAAAAGCAGGGTACTAAGTTGTCCATTGCTATGCATGGGTTGGCTATCTCTGGAATGAAACAACTATTTGGATTCAATTTGTGCAATTAGCAATTAAAATATGTTTATGTAAACAATGCATACATTTCTATGTTTGACTGATTTCTCAATTCTTAGATTTTATCCATTTTTCTTTTGTACCAACATCTGTGTAAAACTGCTGCATTACAGCTTGGCACTATTACCCAGTTTACCAGTATTTTACTATTGCGAATCAAGTTATAAGAATTATATTCTTTTCCCCACACAAGTAGTGAAACAGAACAATGATTAAAAATTAAAACAAACAGTGGTGGGGTGGGAGAGAGGACACACACTGGATGTTGGAATAAAACAACTGCCAATTAGCTTACTACAGCTGAAATTATATCTTCAAGAGGCTGAATCCTCACTGCTGTCACACTGTTTGTTGCTTCCACAACCTTCTCTCTTCCTTGATTAATGAGGTCCTAGAAGAATGTAAGAAATAAGCTATATAAAGGGTAGAAAAACACCATAGTTTTAAAGTATAAAGATCCTTTCTCTTGCTAATTTATAGCACTTGGTTTTAAAACTCTAAATGATTAAAGAGAATAGCAAAATTCAGCATCAATAAAGTAGATCATCAATGCCAAAAGGGTCTTATTAGTAAGATAAAAGTTTGGGTTTTATTGCATCCATAATTCAATAATTTAAATGAATCCATAAGCACATTTAAAAAAGGAAACCAAAGATTCAATAGTCATTAAATTGTTGGTATAATAAAATCCAACCTTTCCTATTTAATTCATAATTGACTCTAGTTTTAAATCACTTATTTCATAATACTGGGCATTATCATATATTTAATGTTACATCTACACTGCATTAGAACATAAGTTAATGTGTTTTATCTTACTTTTAACATTAAGCAAGTAATTTGTTTACTACAAATATTTTATGACCGAAGAAAGTGCTATTTCCCTAGCTAGTCAGCTGCCCTATTGTTCCTTAATTAAAATAATTCAAACTACATTAATTCAAAGACTGATTCCCCTGAGCTCTGAACAAACCACAGTTTACTATGTTGGTTCAAAAAGGTCAACAAATAAAAGAAAAACTTATTGGTTTATTCAGAGGTAACTTTTTGGAGGATGTGATGATATTCCTGCATAGGGAACCCTCAACAACAAAGCACTTGAAATTGCCTTTAATTTACGTTAAACTACTTTTGTACTTCACACCTTACCTCCAGCTGTTGATTACTCATTGCTGACAGGGCTCCCAAATTGAAAGGAATATAAGGAGTTTGAGAGTTAAAACTGACAGGGGGTAAATTGGTCCCAGTTGGTATGTTGAAACGCATGGTCAGTCCCTAAAAACAAAAAATTATGTACTTTTCACATTGTGATTTAAAACTTGAAATTCTACATCACCTACTGGTTTAGAAAAGAATCCACATTCTCAGATCTAGGAAATTATTAACACTTTTCCACACACAAACAAAATACCCTTTTCACCCGAAACAAGATCTTATTACACAGAAAGCTTTAACCCCTAAAGGTGTATTCTTTTCTTCTGATAATTCTCACAGAATGGGGCAACTTAGAGAATTCTGATGAGACTCCTAACATCGCATTAACATTAAAGAAATTTGGTACAATGAGTTAGGAGTTTAAAAAGGTTTCAGGTATTAAGATAAGGTTTCTCATGCGCAGGCACATTTTTGCTCAAGTGGGTTGGTGTTTAAAACAGACATGGAATTATTTTAAATAAAGTTGCTGCTGAAGATTGGCATTAATGTCCAATAATGAATATTTTTGTGTTCTGATATCCTGCCAAATTTAGACTTCACGATAAACATGCTAAAGTAACATTTATTCCCACCTCCAAATTCTAAGCTCCTGTATATTTGTTACTACAATGTGTGTGATAATGGGAGTTAAGTGATGCTAAATATATAGTTTCCCACTCATCTCTCAATTCAGCAAGCGCTAAGCAGAAATGAGGTTACTTCTCTTTAAGTGTAAAATATTATTTTCTTTTCTTCTCTCCTCTCCTCCCACTCTACCACCAAAGGTAACTAAAGCCTATAAACAGATTCTCATAACTGGGGAGTCTCTTCCTAAAGATACATTATATTATTACCTGTTTCAAATGTGACCCCTTTTCTTCCTCTCTTCCAAATGACTAACATAAAAACAAAACCCAAAAAGCATTTTCAATGAAATACCTTCTTCTCTGCTTCATACTCAGCCCAAGCTGCTTTTCTTTCTTCTTCAGTCAATTCTTCTTCTTCTTTGTGGTCCAAAAGAGAATCATGTTCATGATATCCTACAATGTGTTCTTTATGTATTTGAAGAAGTTCTGCAAGTATGGTGTCCTATTTAGAGGGGTTGAAATAATAATTATTTTTTTCCCTCTGGATCATACTCATATCTCCATAGTTCTATGCTCAAGTGCTAGACTATAAACTAGAAACTGCTATACATATTTCTGATACATATGATAAATTACATAGAAAACAGCCACAAAACATGCAACACCAGTAAGAACTTCATGTTTACATACAGTACGTTTTAGGGATTCAATTTTTTCTTTTTTAATTACCACCTTCAACTTTCAAGGTCTTTTCCCCCCCAACTTAAAAAATTTATTTTTTTCATATGCATTTTGCTTTATGCTTAATTCTGAGTTGCTAAATGCTAACATAAATCTGCTTAAGCTAATGATTACATTGGACACCTGTACCAAAAATCATGGCTACTCTGGTTTACACATAATAAACAACTTTATCTTCACAATCACTTTAGCTACCAACTACTATACTAACAAAAAAAACCTCCTAAATCTAAACAGTTACAGGACGGTTTAATTGGCACTTATAAGTCCTTATATTTCAACTGCAGGAAGGTCAAATATAAATTATACTATAAGGTCACATGGGTCAAATTTAAACAGATACACACTTTTCAGTTTATTATCATAGTGTCTCTTTAACACTAGTGCTTTGTATAATTAACTGTGAGAGTGAGACACAAAGAGAGTTGGGGGGGTGTTAAACTGAATCACAAATCTGTTATTTTTACTAATAAAAACTTTAAAATATTCACAAGTTGTTCATTAACAAATCACATATGAAAACCTGGATATACAAAAGCCAAATTAATTCACTTTACAAAAGGATTTTCCATAGCTTTTAACAAGTTCCCCTGGACTACACTTTCTAAATTGAATGTGAATTTAGTGAAGAAATATAATTACTGATCAAATGAAGGTAGGAAGAGGTATATAGCACATTAAATTCAAATTTAATCTGCATCTAGTAATGCTTAATGCATCAAGTTTACATAGACAAAGCCTACACTTGAAAAGAATTGTCTGTATATATGCAACCATACCTAGAGTACGAGACCCAAAAAATGGTAGGAACTCAAATGTTTGCTAAAAAACTCAAAATAAAAAATTCAAATCATGAGGTTCTAAGTTTTTTTCTGTACAATAGTAAATGCTGATGCTAATTCTAAATATTGTTATCTAATATCATGTAAATTCCTTTTTATCTTGCTACCCCAATAAACATTTGAAACAATTCCTTTCATGAAGGAAAAGGAGCTGATTTTCTTAATAGATACAGCTGCACTTGAGATTTCATAATTCATTTTGACATGTAGTATGTGTTACTTCCTTTGTTGAAAATAAAAAACATTAAAGACCACACAAACTAGAGGGCTCAAGGAAGTCTACTGGTAGAATACATAGATGCTAACAGGTTTCATTCCTTTGAATAGGTAATTAAATACTTCTCTCTTACATCAGTGTAAAAAAAATGCCATCAAAGCTCACTCCTCTGGCCTATGCCACATAGAATAGGTTTATCATTACTAGATCAGTCTCCAAAGTCCAGAGTTAACGACCAGGCAGGCAGGGAGATGGGCCAGTCTGCATTATTTCATTCTACTAAAAGGTAATGTTTCCTTAGTTGTGTGACTACTATGCCACCCGTCTCCCCAAGCATGACTCAAGAGAGAGAGGTATAATAATAAAACCAGATAACACTGACTAAAATTTTTAGCAAGTGACCATGTCAAATATAATTAGAAAAGTCACCTGTTCTATAATACACCAAATAAATTACAAGGTTAAAATGTTCTATAGATAATCCCTAATTTTACTTCTGTCTGGCAATAAGTGATGGTCTTAATCTTAGTCAATATCAGTTTATTTCTCTAACAAAAGCAACCTAAGGGAAAGACCAAGACAACTGTGTACTAGGAAGTAGATTTATTTTCAGCTCTGCTACTGATTCTTTCTATAACACTGGATAACTTAGTTTAGCTATAACTGTAAGTTAAATAAAGATGAAATATTCCCCACTCACATGTGTAACTGGATGATGTGAAAACAGCAGGAATAAATGAAAACACCCACTTTTCTGGGAATAAACTCTATGCCAATTAAGTGTAGTGCTCATTTCTCAACTGTAAACACCACAATTTATATTTTTTTCAATTACTTTTTTTTTTATGGTTGGAGGGGAAGTGTTTCCAGAAATGCATACATGCACGTGCACACACACACAGACACAAACTCATATATATCCTCTAAAAAAATGTTTGGGATTATCAGGAAGCTTTATCAAGTCAGACCTTAACATCCTACAGTTTCAAAGTCCAAACTTGTCATCTTGGAATTAGCAGAAATTGAGGACCAGAGAGGCAAAGTAACTTTCTCCAATTACACAGCTAAGGACTAGCTGGCACTAGAAACTAAAATTTCCTGACTCCTATCCAGTGATTATTCTATCACACTACAAAGAATGTCTGTTTTCTTGAGGCTTGGTTTCTCCATTTCCCAGATCTTTTCTCTTCAATAAAAAAAAAAATCTCCTGAAAGTTTCCAGGGGAGGGGGAAACCTAAATTGATTTCTTTTTTCACTTTTAACACTTTTGTACTTTTTGAGGTTTTTTTTAAACAAGCATATGTTGATTTAATAAAAGAAAATATAAAACTTAAAACAAAGACAGTTCTCAGAGACAAACTTATGAAAGGCTAGTTCATGCTTCCTATTAAACCTGACATGCACTATTTTACCATTTTCATCTTCATGAGATATTCATTTTAGGAAACCCCATTTCTAAAACCCTTTAATGTCTTCTCCCCACCAATTCCAGATTTAAGATCTGTCCTATCAACTCTAATATGATCTCCTAATTAAGGTCAGTTTATGGTGGAGGTTCAGCCTCTGCCCAGGCAATAACTTTCCTTTTGACCCATGGTCGACTGAAATGCTAATAAGTCACAGAAAAAGTGCATGTGATTTCACTTTCTATCATTAACAAGTTTTGGACCCTTTTCCTAAAACATTACCTCCCTCCTTCCATCAAACCAAAAAACTGTCCATATTGCTTCTACTGGCTACTACAACTCCCTCCTTTCAAAAAACAAAAATTAATGAAAACAATACTAATATCCAATTCCAAAACCCAGAGATAACTACCAGTAACATTTGTTATATATTTCTCCACACATTTACACACACTTACATACACACACTGCGTTGCATAAATACAGAATTGGAATATATAGTTTTGAAATCTACTTTTCTCCCTAAATATCTTTCCATAGACAACATTTTACATCAAATACAAACCTTCATTGTTTTTAAGGGCTGCGCAGTGCTTATACTATATAGATACACTTTTATCATCTATTTAATCATTCCCTTAACAGTTTAAGACATTAGACTGCTTCCAGTTTTTAATTATTACCAAATCCACAATGAAATGGGTTAATGAATAAATTTTAATGTATTTCAATCACTTGTTCATACAGTGATTATGGTGTTAATACTCAAGGACTTAGGCAAATATGCTTGCCATAATGTTCACTTTAACAAAGAAAAGACAGTCAGTGCAAGTAAGTTAACTGACTTTTTTTTAAAAATAGAAACTCATTTATACAGTTCATAAGCAGGAAGGCAGAAATCTTTCTTCCAGAGTGCTGTCTAGACACAAATAAGAGAAAAAAAGATACAGGATATCTGATACAAACTGTTTCTATATCATCCCTTTTAAATTAATTGCAGCTTACTATCTATACAAGAAACAAATGATGAGATTAAGAGGACAAAAAAGTATTTGTAATAGGATCCTCACATCATTTCTTTGGGAAAACAGTTTTGCAAAGTACAGAGCAAGTTATAAATGTTAATAAAGAAAATTTTCATCCCAATATACAATACAATTGGTGGAGAGGTTTTTTCCCCTCTCAAAGCATGCATTTATACTAGTTGCTATAGTAACACTATTATTGAAAACAATACTGGAACAGAATCTATGATCACTAGGCCAACGGTCATCAAAATGAGGTTTAAATTACATCCAAATGTGTACCTTTTCTTTGTCTAAACTTTATTTTTCCTTAAATAAGTGAAAAAAAACTTACAAGCTTGGAAAAACATGGTCTATATTCTAGCTAATGATCTAAATTAGTTTAAGCTTTAAAAATGACTGGTTCAATTAATAAAACAAAGTTAATGATAAATTTAAATTTTAAGTTAATTTATTTAGAAGTTTAAAGTGTTTGGCAAGCTGACAAAAATTCCCACCTAATTAATTCTGAAATTCAACCTTGAAAATAACATTTTTTAAAAAGTAATCAAGGTTTTGCCTAGGGATAGGGGAGGGAGTTTGCCATGTTTCACAAATACTTTGCTTGCCATCACTTTGAGTTTTATAATATCTGGAAATAAAATGTCACACTAGAATACTTAACTGCCACATGACCCACTCAAAAAGCTATGGAAAAATTCCTTTTATTACCTAAGTAAGTCTAGGTTCTTAGTAAAGAAATTTAACATTCCCAGGCAAAAAGCTTCTACTTTCAAATTTGAAGTTTGTTTCTTCCCAAACTACATTGGAAAAAACTGCAGTGTATTTGATATAACAAGCGAGCTTACTGAATGAAATTCACATAATGCCTATCAGATTTGTGGGTCAAGAACACACAACCTTTGCCAAAGAGCATTTGTAAATATATCCAGATTCTGAAATTGTTGGTATGAATAAGGTAGTGACAACTACAGAACCTGTAACTTTCAATGAAAGAAAAGGCAGGCCTGACAAACCGACTTTGTTGGAGGGTAAAGGCCTCCTTTGATAAGAATGTTTTCTCCTTAACATCTAAAGAACTAGATACTATAGTCAGCATTTAACCTTTAGAAATTGGTTATCCATTACAATCACGCATGCCATTGTGCAGTAGAGAGCTATTGTTCTAGATTTGATATTACTGTAGTGACTTTCTAGAGGTTGCAGCTTTCCAAGTAGAGTCTGAATTGGAACTCAATTCTCCTATACAATCTGGAGTTCACATTATCGCTTTAATTCACAAACACTGTTACATCCTCTAATTCAACTATAGGTGTGCTGTAAAAAAGGAAACAAATGACATATGAAACAAATGAAAGCAGCTATTTAGCAGTTTAAATTGTATCTTAAAGACAACATTAAAATATAAGCAGTAAAATGATATAAATAAGGTCATCTAGTAATTCTTATACTCAACAAATCTCTCTTGCAATTTATATGCCTTTAAGGGTCCATAGTAATAAATCTGCCTTATAAATGTTGATGTTTCCAATGGCAATTATTTATAAAATAGCTTGTCAGAGTTAGTGAGGTTACTATATAGGGGCATCATTGACATCATGGTCTCTGTAACCCAAATATTTTCCCCAAAAGACTTGGTGACTTTGGCTTAATAGCTTTTCTTGTGTTATATGGTGATACAATAAAAATAAGACACAAGCAGCACTATAAACAAAGCATGGTCAGTCTATTAACAAGTATTTACTGTATAGTTTGTGGAGGGACACTAGAAGCACCCCTTCACTTCTTAAAATTACTACAGAGGTATCAGTTGGCTATAAGGTAGAAAATAAATGGGCTGGCCAGTTAGCTCAGTTGGTTAGAGTGTGGTGCTGATAACACCAAGGTCCAGGGTTCGATCACTGTACCAACCAGCCACCAAATAAATAAACAAAGTTGCCTATATTATTTAAGGGGGGAAAAAACCTTCGAATGTTGGAAAGGGTAATGGTTTTTAGTCAACTGCATGATAACTTCATTGGAAGTGATTATCAATATCTAATAATTAAATATTATCATACTCCCTCCTGATTATAGTAGAGGAGTTCAAACCTCAAATACCTGTCTCTTCTGCAGCCTAGCTGAGATTTTTCTCTAGGCCCTACGTGTTTTTAGTCTTCTATTCAAATGTCATATGTCAAGCTTAATCTTCTCCTGAAGATCAGAACCTCATATGACTCCTCTGAATTTCCAAAAATTTAAGTCCATACTAGTTTCAGAGAAATGAACCTAGTATAATGGCAATATTAATAAAAATGATGGAAACAAAACCAGCAGCTGACATTTGAGCACTTACTATGTGCTAGGCAGTGTGCTTTATATGAATTATTTCCTCTGTGAGGGAGGTACTACGTTACCTTATTTTCTTGAGAGAAGTGAGGCTTAGAAAGCTTATGTGGCTTGACTAAGATTACACCCTAAAAAGGGTGGTTGGCAGGTTACCTGGGAGAGGGACAGGACTTAAACCAATTGCTCTTTTTACTTGGCACCAACCATCCCAGCAAACACTGAATAGGAGACTTTTATAACCTACAAAGAAATATAATTAAAATAATTCCTCTGGAGCTGGTTATGTTTCCTGGCAGTCTATTCTTATTTACATGAACAATAATCATTTTTATACTAGTAAATACAAACATAAAAACAAAATTGGAACTTGTTTTATTAAACAAAAAAATATTAAATGTGATAAAAAGAAGTGGAGAAATAGGAGACAATTACATTAAACTTCATACATGTTTCACTTATGAGCATGGCTTCTTAGAGGTATATACACATAAACAAAAATTAGGTTCATGTGCCACCATGTAGTTCATAAGCCATAGGTTATCATCACTTGCTGTACAATTAAATGGGTGCTTTTAAACCTTTATTCTCAAAAGTAAATGTATTAAAGTTCAGAGAAAGTTCCTGAAATAGGTTGATTAACTATTTCATACTTCACATCAAATTACCTTAATGGAGTATATTTCACTCTAGTGTTAAGAATGAATAAGGTAAAACCTTATATTACCATATGCTGGATGATAAAACTGCACAATAACATCGCTGTTCAGTAAACTATGCTTTGAGGCATTAAAGCTTGAATAAAGGACAAAGACAAGGGTAGAAAACTGTACACAAAATCAGGGTGGAGAAAGCAAACCTAAAGCCTCACTTAGGGTACTTTAGTTTGAATCCCCATTTTATTCTCCCTATAATTACCAACAAGCAGTCCACATTTTTAAAAGACATAAGTAGTACAGTGCTGAAAAAAGGAAGTGCAAAAAATGGTCTATACCAGTTTTAATGGCTTTTGTTTTCCTAATAAAGGGTACAGAGCTGAAGCTGTGTACACTGTACTTAAGAGGAATAAAATATCCACTTAAGCGTGTTATGAAACATGACCTTAACCAAGATTTTCATCTCTGATATCTGTGTAATTTCTAAATTTATTACAAGAAAAGGTACTTTCCCTTTACATAATTTACATAAATGTTAACAGAAGTTAGATATTCCTTTAATATTTAAAAAACAAACGGTTAAGAATCAGTCAACAAATCTATATCATTAAAAACTTGTGTTAAACTATCAGTTTGGGTCACACGGCAGTTTCAAAATGGCTGAGGAACATAACCCTGAACAATTAAAGACATGCACAGACACTTGGCAAACATGATTCAAGAGACAAGGCCATTATATTTCAAAGAGGGAAAGGCAGCAGAAAAAACTACAGTAAAAATCCAATGGGGGACTTAAGAAAATGTGAAGTAATGGGGGATGGGGGGAACGGAGTGAATGAAACTAAGATGGCATATTCAGTATATAACTAAAGACACAAATTAAATCTCCAAATCTCTTCCTTTCACAAATCCACAAAGACCAACCACTCTTCATTTCAATTTTACTGCTTGCAAAGTAAGTCTAATTCTAACACTGCTTTTCAATGATATATAAATCATTCAGGATTGCAAATAAACAACGTAATGCTACACCTCAAAGACCTAGAAAAACAAGAACAATCCAATACCAAAGTTAGCAGATGGAATGAAATAATTAAGATTAAAGCAGAACTAAATGAAAGAGAGACCCAAAAAACGATACAAAAGATCAATGAAACAAAAAGTTTGTTTTTTGAGAAGATTAACAAAATAGAGAAGCCATTAGCTAGGCTAACTAAAAAAGAGAGAAGACACAAATAAATATCTGAAATGAAAAAGGAGACATTACAATGAATACCACAGAAATACAAAAATCATTAGAGACTATTATAAACAACTACATGCCAACAAATCGGAAAACCTGTAGGAAATGGACAAATTTCTGGACACACACAAATTATCAAGACTGAACCAAGAAGACATAGAAAACCTGAACAGACCAATAATAAGCAAAGAGATTGAAGCTGTAATCAGCAGTCTCCCAACAAAGAAAAGCCCAGGACTGGATGGCTTTACTGCCAAATTCTACCAAACCTTTAAGGAGAAATTAACACCAATTCTTTTCAAACTATTCCAAAAAATGAAACAGAGGCCATTCTCCCAAATACATTCTATGAAACACACATTACCCTGATACCAAAACCAGACAAAGACACAACAAAAAAAGAAAACTATAGGCCAACATCTTTGATGAATACAGATGCAAATAGCCTCAATAAAATATTAGCTAACAGAATACAACAACACATCCAAAAAATTATACACCACGATCAAGTGGGATTCGTCCCAGGGATGCAAGGATAGTTCAACATATGGAAGTCATTAAATGTGATACACCACATTAACAAAATCAAAGCCAAAAACCGTATGATTATATCCATAGACACTAAAAAAGCATTTGACAAAATTCAACATCCCTTCATGATAAAGACTCTCAGCAAATTAGGTATAGAAGGAAAGTATCTCAACACAATAAAACCCATATATGACAAACCAACTGCCATTATCATCCTGAATGGAAAAGTTGAAAGCTTTTCCCTTAAAAAAAAAAAAACAAGGATGCCCACTCTCACCAATCCTATTTAACATAGTATTGGAAGTACTAGCCAGAACAATCAGGGAAGAGAAAAAAATAAAGGGCATCCAGATGGGAAAAGATGAAGTTATATTGGCCCTGTTTGCAGATGACATGATCCTATATAGAGAGAAGCCTAAACACTCTACAAAAAAAACCTCTTAGAGTTGATAAACGATTTCAGCACAGTTGCAGGATAAAAACTTAACACACAAAAATCAGTAGCATTTTTATACTCCAACAATAAACTAGCAGAAAGAAAAAGAAATCAAGAAAGCTAGCCCATTTACAATAGCCACCAAAAAATAAAATACCTAGGAATCAATTTAACCAAGGATGTGAAAGATCTCTACAACGAGAAATACAAATCACTGTTGAAAGAAATTAAACAAGATACAAGAAGATGGAAAGATATCCCATGCTCTTGGATTGGAAGAATCAACACTGTGAAAATGTCCATACTACCCAAAGCAAGCTACAGATTCAATGCAATCCCCATCAAAATACCAATGACATTCTTCACAGAAATAAAAAAAAAACAATCCTAACATTCATATGGAACAACAAAAGACCCCAAATAGCCAAAGCAATCCTGAGCAAAAAAAATAATAATAATAAAACCTGAGGCATAGCACTACCTGACTTCAAATTATACTACAAAGCTATAGTAACTAAAACAGCATGGTACTGGCATAAAAACATACACACAGACCAATGGAACGGAACAGAACAGAGAACCCAGAAACCAGCCCATATACCTATAGCCAATGGATCTTCAACAAAGGTACCAAGAACATATACTGAGGAAAAGACTTCCTCTTTGATAAATGTTGCTGGAAAATTTGGACATCCATATGTAGAAGAATGAAACTAGACCCATACCTCTTGTCATACCAAATCAACTCAAAATGGATTAAAGAATTAAATATATGTGCTGAAACTATAAAACTCATAAAAGAAAACATAGGGAAACAATTCAGGAAGTAGGACTGGGCATAGACTTTATGAATATGACCCCAAAAGCACAGGCAACAAAAGGAAAAATAAACAAATGGGATTATATCAAACTAAAAAGCTTCTGCACAGCAAAAAAAAAGAAAAAAGAAAAAGAAAAAATTATGTTAAGAGAAATAAGCGAGGCACAGAAAGAGAAATACCACATGTCCTCATTTTTACAAGGGAGCTAATAAAAAGTAAATAGATACATAAAGAAAAAAAGATACAACAATCACAATAATATGTTGAACTTTTTAAGAGAAGGGAACAGAACCAAGGCTGCTGGGGATGAGAAAGGGAGGAACTGGCACAGGGCTATGAAAATCGATTACATTCTACAATGAGGTATATACTAATCATCTTAATTTAAACATGAGATATTGCACACTGGTACTGATATGCAATGCTGTACCACACAGATATGTAAAAACAATTATGCTCCAATTAAAAAAATGTAAACAGATTTCCTGCAACCAGAAACTCACCATATAATGAATAAATTCAAAGTAATTTTTTAAATTAAAAAAAAAAAATTATTAGCATATTCATTGTCACAAATTGTAATTATTCTTTATGCCCTTTACCTGACAAGTCACTTCCCAACCCCCCTCCATCCCTCCTTCATCTCTAGTATCCTTAGGTTTGTTCTCTCCTTGTGAAAGTTCAACATATTGTGGTCTCTTTCTCTCTTTTTCTCTCACTCGCTTGCTTTTGCTCTCACTCTCTCTCTTACTATCTTTCTTTCTTAGCATCCAGTTATGAGTGAGGACATGTGGTATTTCTCTTTCTGTGTCTAGCTTATTTCACTTAACATAATTTTCTCCAGGTCATCCATGTTGCTGCAAATGGCAGAATTTCATTCTTCTTTATGGCTGAGTAGTAGTCCATTGTGTATATATACCACATTTTCTTTGTCCAGTCATCCATCGATGGACATTTAGGTTGGTTCCACAGTTTGGGGGAAAGGGGAACTGTTTCTACACTGTTGGTGGGAAACATCATTATGGAAAACAGTATGGAGGTTTCCCCTTTTCTAATTGGAATCCTTGCTTTCTATCAGAAATATTATTAATCATGGGCTATTTCTCATAAGAGTTAAAGTTTAAACAGCTGACTCTTGAATAACAGGGGTTTAAACTGCATGGGTCCACTTATACATGGACTTCTTTCAATGTATTTCAATGCTTTTTAAGTGTGTTTACTCTTCCTCATGCTTTTTTAAGTAACATTTTCTTTTCTCTAGCTTACTTTATTGTAAGAACACAGTATATAATAGATATAACATACAAAATATGTGGTTAATCAACTGTTTATTGGCAAGGCTTCTGGTCAACAGTAGGCTAGGAGTCAAAAGTTATATGCAGAGTTTTGATGGGGGGTTAGGGGTAGGGACCACACCCCTAATACCTGAGTTGTTCAAGGATCAACTGTATACTTTCAGAAAAGATATTAACTAGAATGCAGTGCTTTTAAAAAGGTAGTATATGTACCAGTATGGAAAGATGTTCAAGATACATCTAGGTGTAAAAAGCAAGCTATAGATGAGTATGTATGGTATGATTCCATTTGTGTTTGTGCACAGGAAATTTTTAGAAGACTATCTAAGAATCTTAATCACATTCTGTAATAATATAAGAGCCAAATCATTATCAATGTAATATTTCATAACATGGAAATTGAAATGACACTCTTTTAAAAAAAGCACGCTAAAACTAATAGAAAAATGGTAGATTTAAACCCCTAAGTGGCCTTAAGCTATTATCCAAAAGATTTGATGGAGACCATCACAAAAATAAAGTGTTTCCTAAATGCTGTATCAGTGCAAGTCCAATGCTTAAAAAAAAATAACATATATTCAAATGACATTTTAATATTTTCAAAATGTTTACTGTACAGGTTACTTTGACATGTACACTAAAATTTTAACTGGAGAAATCACTGACTTATGTTAGCATTAGAAAAACATTTATTCCTATAACTTTTGTTTTAATTAAATATGTCCAACCATATGAAGCACTAATATCACTTTGAGCTTTCTTCAAGTGCTTAAAGTGACTTTGGTATTGTGACACAGTACCCTAGTAGCTGCTTTCACAATTCTCTTAACAGCTGCATGGAACAGTAAGTGCTTGAATTTAAAATCAAGACAACGGGAAAATAGGGCTGGCCCATGGCTCACTCGGGAGAGTGTGGTGCTGATAACACCAAGGCCATGGGTTCAGATCCTATATAGGGATGGCCGGCTTGCTCACTGGCTGAGGGTGGTGCTGACAACACCAAGCCAAGGATTAAGATCCCCTTACCGGTCATCTTTAAAAAAAAAAAAAAGACAACGGAAAAAGCATCCCTCCAAGAGAATTATCCCCAAAATGACCTTCTAGATAATTAGAGTAGGTTTAAATATATAAAATACTTAGATCAGAAAACACACAAGTTTTCTGTTATATTCAAATGGATCAAAATGATATCTACCATCATATTAACCTTATAAAATAAATACACAACCACAATTTTACCCAGAAGTGTCTTTAAAGCGAAATACACCTTATACATTTTAAATATTTTCCCCCAAATCTATACTATAAGTATTGTGTGCATATATATATATATATATATCTTTTGGGGGG